>NC_041331.1:13941760-13974260 GCF_004354835.1 Perca flavescens
TTATTATTATTCCTCTGTCAAACGTTCATGTGATACACTATAATGTGAACATTTCTACAAGCACAAACAGATTTTAGCCGATCATGAAGCCCAAGTTTTCATCAGCCCAGAAGATGGTAAACTCTAGAGAGAGAGAGAGATACATGAGGTGCAGAGTCAGCAGTGAAAGACAAAGTGTGGAAGGGGAGTTTACCTTGGTCATTAGCCATTTTGTCAGAGGACTCAGCTTAACAGGCCAAAGGAGAGCAGGGAGGGAGAGACAATAAAAAGCAAAAAACAGGTTAGCCGAAAAGAGCAGCGTGGGAGACAGAATTAAAGCGAGAGATGGGAGTTGTGAGGAGGACAGAAACTAGAAGAATAAGAACCAAACCGCAAGAGTGTACTACAGACCCAGCCAAGCTGACATTAAAGAGCAAAGCATCTCAGTAAAGATTATAAATAGTATCCTACAAACGGTACAATAAAACACATACTGCTTTAAGTCAAATACTTTACTAAACATCCCATGAGTAAAAATGTCCTTTAAAGAGGATTCAGCCCTGTAAAAAAAAAAATTCAGATAAAAACAAAATAAGGTGTATGCAGCAACACCAAACTGAACCCGAAATGGCTTCAATTTAGAGTTGGGTGCAAATTTGCTGATCAGACTTTGCAGTAATTTGGTCATCCCCTAACCAATCAACAAGGCTTGGGAAATGTGCCTGTCACAGCTCTCGAAAGACTATCTCACAACAACAACAACATCAGGTGAATTTGTCAGATACGTGTTGAGTAGAAAATGTATTTAAGCCAGGACATCCTGGCGCTGTGTTGGCCAATCACATACACACAAGCACACATTCCTGGTGGATTACTTTGTAATGTGAAGCTCGTAGTTCAACCGTTCACCTTTTGTTGAGCAATGTTTTTAAAGCTTTAAATGCATTCATCTGTTACTCCAACTGGACTTCCTGCATTGCATTTCATTGTCAGTGCCTCAAACAACACGCCTCCACCAACGCAGCCCTGTGCCTTGTGATGTTTTCAGTCTGAATTCCCGTTAACGAAGCTGTTATGGCATGCATAACGTTTCAGCAAACAGCTGCAACGTACTTGAATGTGCTCTTTCACATAAACGGCAACGCCACCACCACGTTTGTTGGCCAACACGGCGCAAAATTAGCATTCATTACTGGCGACCTGACTAATGTAAATCCAATATTCATTCTCTCCTCTTTTAGCTCTTTTGGGAGTTCCACTACAGAACAGCTCTTGAAGTGATAGGTGGGATTAGATACTTCTGAGTATTAAATCATTCTCGAACGGGCAAAAGGGTGGATCCAATTTCATTGTACAACTTGTCCTTATCATGTTCCCATCTCATCTTGTTTTCCAAACTTACTCTTTGGAGTGCGGAAATGTACGGCCTCAGACATGGGGCCCATGCCCTTTGAGTTCCGGGCCTGGATCTTGAAGTAGTAGGTGGTGTCCAGCGTCAGATCCTGGATCTGGTGGGTCAGGCGGTTGCCCACCACTGGTTCAATAACCCAGTCATGGACCTCAGCGTTCACATCTGTACTGTAGTAGATGATATAGCCTACAACAGGGAAGGTCAGAAAGAGAGAGAGAGACAAATCCGTTAAGACTCAGTGGCTTTGATGCTGAATAGATCAACTACAAATACTACAATACTGTTGTGCTACTTCTTCCAAGTCAAACTACACAATCCGAGGCTTGTATTGTACGTTATCATTGGGTTTTTACATTTCACTGCATTATATCTCCTATTGGCAAAAACGTTTAAGCCTGCAGTCTTTGATCACTACTGCATACAAAGTCTGAGGAAAAAGTGCAAGGAAAATACATTTTCTTTTGAAATTTGACATACAGAATCATTTTGTGTAGATCAATTATCCACCTTAATGTGATTCAATGAGTCAACAAGATGGAAATCAGAAATCTTGGTCTTTTTCAGACCAGAAAACACCAGATTTTGTTGTTATAGCTAGGGAGGGATATATAGGTAGAACCTGAGTATAGATCTATCTGTGAGGCCAGAACATGCAGTATGTAACACACAAGAGAGACCGAGACTCACCAGTGATCTTTCCATTGGCCTCAGAGGGAGGCTGCCAGTTGACAATGATAGTGCGAGGTTTGTTCTCTTTGCTCACCACGGTCACGTCTTTCGGGGAGGAGCTGGGAACTGTGGGTTGAGCAGTAATTGGTCATTTGTTGCATTATTATTGAGTTCAGATAAAAAGGTAAAGATGGCACGAGGTGTGTATAGTTTTAAATTTAACAACATGGTGCACTCACAATATATGAGTAAACTGTGTGTGTATGTAGCTTAGCACATCTTGTTTGGATATTGTGTGTGCATTGAATGTGTCTAGGACCGCCCTCAAAACTCACGACCCAAAGTTTATGACATGTTTACACGTGTGTGTTTATGACCCCGTAGATAAAATCCAGTTGCACACTTGTGAAATGAACCCCTGGTTGGGCAGAAATGAAAAACTGGCTGTTCTCCTCACCTCTCAATAAAAACAAAAAGCCCAATAAATCTCAATCCAATACTGCATATAAAGATGCCGTTTCAAAGAAAATTAGTTTCAGAACATTAAAAAAAAGTTTGTTTTTAATGTTCGGTTTATTGTCAGGCAACGTTTAGCTCAGCAGTTACAACTTACAATGATGTATGGGCGCTGACACTTTAGTATCGGCAGCATTGGGTATGCAGCACTGCAGGAATCAAACAAATACTGAGGGGATTGGATATTTCCAATACAAGAATGGCCAATGGATTTTTAAGGACTATATGTTGCTATGGTGACAGCACTATAAGTCATTTTAACAACGATATAGTCAATTTATGCAATTTGGATCCAGCGGACTCAGGGGGGACAGTAATCATACTGTCATCCCTCAGATATTGTGCCAAGCAAAAGGTAACATTAAGTTTAACAGTAATGGAATAATAAACCAAAACAAAATGTATTTTTTTTGTATAAACTTGAAACCATAAAAGAGTCAGGTCTCAGTTTACTCCTCAGCAGGCCAAGGGGTCTGCAAATCAACGTGAACAAATAATTTGTTTTAACACAAAACTGCATTTGTATTCTTAGGACTATGGTTATTATTAAGTCATGATTTTTCCAATTGCGTATTTTGCGTGAAAGCAGGGTTAGTCCAACCTACTCTCAGTGAGCAGAGCAGTGCTGGAATTATATTGACCAATCACCATATTGGCTGCAGGTTTCCTCAATTTCCCTTGCAGTTAGTGTAAGGGCTCCTGCACACTGCCTGCGTGGCGTGAGCGTGGCGTTTCTGTTGCTTGTCATTTGCGTGGCGGCTGCCTGGCGTTTTCTATGTCTTTGCACACCAGAAACGTGTCTGACGCGGTGCTTTCTCCTGCTAGCCTTGTCTGTACACATGTATGCGTTTCCCATAAACATAAATATACACTGATCATCGGCAGTATTGACGGCAAAATAGGCTACAGAATATTCTGTTCTGTATTGACACGTGTAATATTTGAAAATCGATAATTATTTATTATTATTTCTTAAATTACATTTATATCTGCATTTACGTCAAAACCAAGAGACTTTCAAACATCGAAATGTCATTTATTAAATGTATTCATGTGATGAATATCTTTTCGTATTCTATTTTGCCTGGAAACGCTTCCAACACGCCTCCGTGAAAAATAGGCGTCGGTCCTATTTCTAGCATGCAACCGTTTTCGGCGCGGCCCGGATCGCGCCCGAGGCGTGCGTGTCGCGCAGGCAGCGTGCAAGCTCTAACCTGTTAACATGGGAACCGAAATACTAACGGACACGCCACGCAGCCAGTGTGTAGAAGCTCTAAGATCTACTGATAAACACCTTTTATTATTATTATGGTTATATTGTTATATACTGTGCAGTGACAGCTTGATTTTCCACAGGTCTGTCCTCTCCTTCCATTTAGGCTGCAAAAAGTGAAATGTTACTCCCAGCCAGCCAGGGGCTCGTTACACTGGACACACGGTTGGTTTATGTCTTTGTGATGTAATGTACGTGTGTGTGTGTGTGTGTGTGTGCGCTCCTACTGGTCTCAAAGGTGGTGCCCTGTGCAGTCATGCTCCACGTGCTTGCGCGGCGCCCTTTGGTGACCATGACGGAGAACTCGTACAGCGTGTTGGGCTTCAGACCCGTCACCATGTGGTTCAGGCTAGTGGTGTTAGCCATCTGGGGAGAGACAGGCAAACACAATAAACACACACAATAAACAATTCTGTCTCTTGATTACATTCACTGAACACAGATGGGAGTCTCCGGGAAGTCCAAAGTAGTTTGTCATTTTTAACCCCACTCACGATTATTTTTTACAATCCATTAGTCTGCTGATTATTTTCTTGATTGATTGATTCATATTTTAGTTGATAAAACGTCAAAAGAAATCACAAACCTTCATATGTCTTGTTTTCTCTAACACTCCATAAGATAAACATATGAAGTTTACTATCAGATAAGACAAAAAAAAGCAACAAATCCTGTTATAAGTGAACGTTTGACACTTGTCTGAAAAATCATTTAAACGATTATTCCATTATTGAAACAGTTGTCATTCACTTCACATCGACTAGATACAATGATCATTAACACGCTCACTACTCTGTGAGTGTTGTGCAGAGCTTAGAATATGTTACACACACTGACCACTGAGTGGAACCAGAACCGCAAATATTTGTCATCTTGGGTATGAAAATATAGTGCCACACAAAGACAAGTGTAGCCATTATGAATACAAAAGTAAAACCAAATACAGCGGATTACTAGCATCATGAATAGTTACACAAAATGCAACGCACCAGCGGTGTATTTCACATGTATATAAAACTTTATACATTTTTAAATTAGTAACATTGAGTTATGTAAACATTGATCTTGATATTTTGCTGGCCTGAGCTGGCAGGCTTGCTTCTGGGTCGCAGCAGGAGTAAGTCAGGTTCGCCGGTCTCTAACAGCCCTATCTATAACGTTGCGTGCTATGACAAAAGTGCAGTTCTCCGGTGGGGGCTGTCAAACAGAGGGCAGTGGGATAGAAAAAGAAAACACTCTGTTCTTAAGAGACATGCTGCCAGTTTTAGAGCAGTCGTCTCTTGAATAATGTACAAGCTTGTCTGGCTAGACTCGCTCTAAGAGTGAAGAGGACATGGTGAACAGCGGCGTTAAGGTGAAGGCATCCCTGTTGGTTGGCCTGGTCTCAAGATATACAGGATGTACAAGATGTAGTTTTCAGAGTGAAGAAGCCACTGATAAAGCACACCAGAGAAAGACCAACAGACTTGTTAATATGTTGAATTTGGTTAATTTGACAGAAACATAATGAGCTGGTGGTACTCTTTAATTACTGTCACAGTGAGAGAATCAAACCAATTTGAGTATTCAGCAGCAAGACTTGACTGCTGAGTCTGTGTGTGTCTGTGTGTGTGTGTGTGTGTTGGCTAAATGAAGAATGCAGATCTACAGACTCTTTTCTGAATTATTTATCAGTAGACGCAGGCCTTCATCGGAGCTTTGCTCGCTCACAGGATTGCATACATGCATGGCGCCATAAACACGAACGCATGCAGTAGTATTTGGAGGGATGTAATAATTGAGCTGAAGGTCAAGAATCAGAAGCTGAATCTCAAACACCTTGTTTTAGGCTCAGCTCGCCGTGACTCACTACAAATATTTACTACTCTATTTAACGCTTTAGTGCGTAACGTTTTGATATGAATGAACTTACATTCAAGGCATCGCCAAATGAGTTACTACAAAGCTAATTAAGACTATCAGCTCCACACAACTCTCTCTGGATTTCTCAGGATGGCTAAGTTCAGAAGATTGTGGCGTCCGGTGACTTTCCCGCGCAGAACCTTGAGTGAAGATAATTACCTCTTCTGAGGAGTACATCATGTTTTTTTAATCCTCCGTGTCCTCCTTGGCTACTAGCAACTGCGTGGAAGAAGGCGGGGCGGAGGCTTGTATCATGTGGACGCGTTACTTAGAATTCCTCATGTGGGCGACAGAAACTACGCACTATAGCTTTAACACATTACACTCATGACTTCTTTTTTTTCTTCATTTTGTTCTATACTACTGTAAATTGAATATGTTTGGGTTTTGGACTGTTTGTTAGAAATAAAACAAGCAATCAAGTCCTTGGGCTGTGGAAAATTGTTATTTTCCTTGTTCATATACATATTTTCTGACATTTTATAGACTAAACAATCAATTAATGAAGACTATAATAGCAATAATAAAGTTGTATTAAATTACTCAAAGAGTGAGAGTGAATGATGGAGTGAATGATGGAAAGAGGTTGTTGACTGACTTCTTTATTACAACAACACAAGTTTGTTTGGCTGCACTGTAAACAGCTACACCAGTTGCTCCTCTGTTTTTTTGCCTTTATTGGGCAGTCAGGAGTGAAAAGGGATAACAGGAAACAACACGCAACAAGACGCTTCTCTTCTGCTGTATTACCAACAAAGTAGCTGCTTAACAACTGTTTGCTGTGGTATTAAACTACACTTGCAGTAACCACTGTTGCCAAATCAACCAGGACGGAAATCTTAAGGGCTATAACCTTTATAGCTTATGAAAAGAATCCTTATTTGCAGTCAGTAAAAACAACCCTTTAACGTAATACACCATAGCGAGGCCTTTAGAGTTTAATTAAACCACTGTATCTACGGATACAGACAACCTTTAACAGGAATGCAGAGCAAAGAGAATTTCATTCGACCTACTGTACATCCTCATGATCAACTATAATACAAGTCTTGTTAATATCTTGTAAATTAAAATTGTGACCCTGTGAACTCTTACTCAACCAAAACCCATGTTGAGAAGAAGACTAATGCTGCAACACAAAATTCCAAGGAAGAATTTCTTAATTTTTTCCACCTTTTTATTTTCTATTTTTCAAAACGTTGGATGATATAGATTATTGCTCGGTTACAAACATCAGCATTATGTTGCCACTGTTCTTGGGAAATGCTCAGCTTGACATTTCTTTTTTAATTTTCAGCACAATAATACATCTCTCTGGTAAGTGTAGGCGTGAAGGGAAGCACAAAGTCCCACTGCTCTGAAATACACAGATATCGCACTGTATTAAATGAAGGTGTATCACCAAAGTTTGATTACACTAAAATGATTTGAGTTGTACTTTAGTGAATCACAACGAGTTGTTAACAACTTATTTGAGCTAAAAGGTGCCGAGCTAAACTGGAGCTTCTTTTCTTGGAGAAATCCTCCTCAATTTAATTACCAGTGCGAATTTCAGGCCTTTTCAATCTAATCATTTTAAGAAATCTACTTCCTGAATTGAACGAACAGGTAAAACCGTGAACAAGAATCTCTTACCTTCACTTTAGTGTTGGCAGGGATGTTGGTCTTCCAGCGCACTGTGTAGAAGCGGTTATCTGTGATCTTTTGGTTCTTGGGCAGCGAGTTGTCAGCCCAGGTCACCTTGATGGTGTCGTGGCTCAGCACGGAGGCCTGAACACCCACGGGTGGCATCATGGGAGAGGGATCTGGTACTGGGGTGAATGGAGCAGGATAGATTTCGTACGTGTCAACATCGGGGTCTATGGGGTCTGCACGTCAGGCAGGAAACCCGCATGCATGCACACAAATTAAAATGGAAAAAATTAAAACATAAAGACAAGCGTGGCAGATCAGACAATGGATACAAAACAGGATGCAGGGAGCAACAAACAGAAGAAATTAAGATTAATGAGTTAAAATGAAGAAGAGGGAGGGAGAAGTGCAACAAGGATGGGATTGGGAAGGGTGAAGAAAAAGAGAGAGAAGATTCTATTAGAAAAACAGACACAGACCTCTACAATAAGACAAATCTACAGACCTGGCTGCTATATAGAAGCTACTGTATAGTATGTGGTGTTCTATCTAACAGTGTTCTATCTACTGTAGCACTACAGAGAGAGAAAGAGGAAGTGGTTCTCTATTCATAAGAAAAGATTACGGTAAACGGAAAACTAGGCTGAAAGCACATACCCACAATCCTACAGTCAACTTTTCATTTTTCATTTCACGTATGTAAGTGCAAATACTGAAATGTCTTTCAAAAGGTTTACACCACGGAGTTTTTCATTCAACATTTGAATGTAAAGTGGATAGACAAAAGGACACTGAATGCACTGGAAAAAAAAATCTTTTTGCAGAATAACCTCAATGAGCTGCATCTCGTCCTTGAAAACTATAGAAAGAATACAGAGGCTTTAAGTGAACGATGCCTGCAGGCATGGAAGAAGGTTACGGACAAGCGGTGGCTGTGGCTGGATGTGTACGTTGCCGAGCGCTGCTTCTGTTCTGAGGCTCAAAAGGCGTTGAGTGAAAAGCTTGCGGCGAAAGTTTCCTCTTTTAATCAATATTAGAAAGTGACGTGCATCACTCCTATTGTGAGGATACGATAAGAAGTACGTTTTATTTAGTACCTAACAATGTAGCATAATGCCATCCTGTATGATATCTTCATTATTTTGTTATTGCTGTACATGTTTAAATTATTTAAATACATTTTAAACTGTATTTTTTTTAAATATATTTTTAGGGTGTCTATGTATCTATTCAGCAAATAAGTGCTGAATTAATTTTTGAAATCTAGTGGTATTCACTTAACCCAGTCCAGCACTTATTAACTCTGCCTATGAAAAATGGCATTAAGTAAGTATGTATTGTAACAACCACCTGTTGTTTAGTCATCTGTTTATGTAAGCGTAATAGTGTGAATATGTGCTTGACGAAGAACACTTGAGTGTGTTTGTGTGCAATGTGCCTGCCCATTACACCCCATAAAACTCAGTGTGAGTGTGTATGAGAGGAGGAGCTCAAAACAAGCAGCTTCTGGCCAGGATATTGAAGGATAAATACTGGTTTCACTGTTGGGGTGTAAGGAAAAGAGTTGGTCAGTCACCCATGATGACACTCCTCTTCGACCACTTGTTGGTCCTCTCCTCCCCACCGCACTCCATTTGACACCTCTTTGTACTGAGCTGCTTTCATTATATTCCCAAGACTGAGTCAGAGAAAGAGTGTGTGTGTGTGTGTGTGTGTGTGTGTGTGTGTGTGTGTGTGTGTGTGTGCGTGCGTGCGTGCGTGTCTGTCTGTGTGTGCATGACAAAAATCAGAAAATGCATGTAGCCGTGGAGAGGCACTGAGTATTTTGGGTCGGGGCACACAAACGCCATTTCTTTACCCAGTAGAAAACACTGCAGGAAAGAGGCCGACTTGCCCGTGTAACATTATGTTACACATAGGGGTGCAAATTGATAGGTGGAATAATCAAGCTTGCATTTCCTCAAATGTATGTATGTATTCATATTTCATATGTTCTATAATGTGTTATTATAATCTAGGTAGAAGGTCACAGAGATGCCAAGAGGCCCTATGCATGAGAAGAGAGGATCTGATCCAGATGTTTAAGTTCTGTGAACAACAAGTTAGAGGCCCTTATTGATTTAGGTGTCCAGGGTTTGTTACGTATTCTGAAAGCCAACATCTGAATAATAACTTATGTGAGGTCCCACCTATGACCTTTGGGGGGGCCTACAGGATACTTGAGTCTATCCGAGCATGGGACCCTTACAGTGTTAGGATGAGATCATGAATAAGGGTTTCCTGGTGGGCGGCCCCAGAAAGTATAAAATGTATGTTCAATCCTAAGATCGAGAGACACTTTGGGTACATGCAGCTTGTGTGTGTACACATGGTTATCTCCCTTGCTCAATATTGAATAAAGCTGCCTATAATCTGAAATAATCTGAAATCATCTGAGTCGTGATCTGTGAGCATCTCCATCATCATTTCCAGAGAGTTCCATCTATCAGTTGGCGTCACGAACCAAGTGCAGCAACAGCAAGAAAGGTGAGTAGATGTTTTATTCTGTATAGAATGAAGGATTTGCTCCCTTTTATTGCTTAAGTCTGTAAAGAACTGGTGTGGGGATGGGAAAATGATGGAGATTTGATTGGTTGTGAATTGACAATTGGGTGCCACTAAAATGCATGTTTAAATTCCAAAATGTTTTGAGAGTTTTGAATTGTTGAAAGCTAGGTGCCTTCATCAAATCTAACCTGCGAAGTGCTGGCCAGCACAAAAGAGATAGATTCTGTGTGAGATTGTAGTGAAGATTCTGAGAGAAAAGAATAAAACAGCTGTGAGACCAGCGTAGAGACCCGCTGAAGAACAGAGACGTATATGAGAGGACTCTGTTGTATGTTTGAAAGTACCAGCATAGATAAATGTTGATGACAGAGACGTATATGACAGGACTCTGTGTGTGATTGTGGCCCAGAATTGCTGGTACGCCGCGTGGGTATTACTGATTTTTGTGCAATTGTGGTGCGGGACTTCTCTGTGTGAGTAGCCATCCCTGTTGGGGGAAGTTACAGAGCATAGAGTCGAGCAATGACTGGGTGGAGTTTATGATGACGGAGAGACGTCGGAGGTAGAGTATTTTTGAGAGCCCTGTAGACAGTGGACAGAAGACAGGGGAGTGTGAGTGTTTAGTAAGTTACGCAGGACACAGAGAGGAGTTTAGATGAGTATTTAGTATTTGATGATGGGACAGAGCCGGTAAAACTTCGACACTGAATACGAACGACTTTGATTTCGGATTGGGGTGCAGCGAAGGCTTCTTTGTCAGTCTTTTGTCTTGCTTTATTTGTTGTAAGTCTGCAATTTTACAATGGATCAAAATAATAGTAAAAAAATATGTCAGGCACTAACATTACAGAAGAAAACAGAGCATGATTTACCTAGGAAACAGAGGAAAATTGTTAAGGAATGGCTGAGGACAAACCCTCATTTGAAAGCAGAAGTTACAAAACCGATAGAAGATATGACACCGAGAGAATGGATTTTAAACAAATTAGGAATTTTTTATGTTGAACCCTTTCTGACGGAGTTAAATAAATGGTCTGATTCTGCTTACCCTCTTGAAGGAAGTTTTCAGAAAAAGGATTTGGATTTAATGAGGGAATATTTGGTTGAAAAGGTAAAAGTACCCAATTCAACTTGGGTTATGTCTGATATGGGGGAAGTTGATAATGCATGGGACTTGTTAGCTTCACAGTATCTTGATAATGTACTTAAGGCAAAAACCTTTGCTAAGGTCATTGTGCCAAAGAAATGGGTGACATTTGTGAAAGTGGGAAACCGAACAAATAAATCTGATTCCTGTGAAGAAATAGAGCGAACTAATCCAATTTTGATGGAACATCAGACTGACCGGGTTAATGTTATTTTTATGAAAACTAAGAATGGTAATGTTGCTGTCAAAACATTGACAATTGAGTAAAACAAATAATCAAAATTGGATTTTAGTAATGTATAGGCCTTTAAGTATAGTTGAAATGATTAGCTGTTTAATTGCTTAGTTAAGTTGACGGGACGGATGTGATCATTTCCAGTTTCAGAAATGGGAGGATTTTTCTGCATTGTTACTTTTGATACTTTAAGTACATATTTTTATGGTACTTTTCTTACTTAGGTAATATTTTTGTAGCAACATTCTGAATCGATGATGTCATGGGTTAGAATGTAGAAAGATAATCAAGGAAACTAAAATGAGTATGATTAAAAGTACAAATAACGCTTCTCGGGGAGTTGCGTTTCGTGTTTATTCAGTGTGCCTTGATGGATGTCAGAGCGGGCCCGTCTCACTCCCCCTACAAGCTGCGAGACCGTTGTCAAGCTGTTCCAGAACCAGAACTACGACCAGGAGATTAAGAACAGTGGACTCAACCACCAGCAGTCCAATTCGACGAATGCTGGGTTCAGTATTCAATGTTATCGGCAACATGCTCTCTCCCTCACACACTCGCAGCAGAAACACATCTGGAGCTAGAGGACAGGCTGAGGGAGGGCCTGCAGTCAACTACCCATGTTCGAAGTGGCTGAAAGCCTGGGGACATGTGGTTTTTTTGGGGCATGATCAGAGACTGACATTAAGGAAGTAATGTCCCTCATGTCCACAATGTATTCTGGTGAAACACGTCCATATGAACTGAAGTTTGAGTAGTTCAGCCTGACATGCCTGAAATCAGAAGAGGTATGATGCTGAACGTGATAAAGATATCCACAGTTCAGTGCTGATCACATAAGTGAGACTGTGAGCAGGACACTAGCGTGGGCGGAGAAGGTTTCGGAAAGGTCAACCTGATGACCTGAGGTCTCCTTCCCCTAACAAGAGACTCTGTCTGAAGGGAGAGCAGATGAACAGCCTGCAGACGGACTGTGAGAGGGAAAGGGGGGAGTGAGAGAGTGGATGTGCTCTGACTCACCAACGCAGGAGAAGGAGGTACTGCACTTGACAAGTACATATTTTGAAAAAAATAAACGTCCTCTAAAGAAGTAATTATTTAAAAAAAAAAAAAAAAAAAAAAAGGAAACTAACATTTTGTCTGTACCTGATGATATATGGTCTGTACAAGTTGTGGTGAATGTCCTGTTCCTGTGACAGCTTCTACCAAGATTAGTGGCAAAGATGGTAATTCAGTCAGTATTGGTGTGAGTTCATTATATTGTTCTATTTTAGTGCACCAATGACATAGGTTACTTTTGAACATGTTGTATGATTCAGTGCTGCCTAGATAATTTATTGGGAAATTTGAATTGGAAGTAAAGTAGAGTTGATATAAATACTGTAAGCAAATTGAGACTGCTAAAGTCTGAGGACTGGGAGTGACTAGCATGGAAAATAACCTACCAATATTACCATGCGTGAACTACTCTTGGATGAAGTTTGTAAAGGCACCCTTTTTATTCTTTGATACGAAAGAAGGACAATGGGTATTATAAGTGTCATTATGACCATATGGAGTGCATGAAATAGTGGTAGTGAAAAGAAAAATAAATTGTAATGAGAGATATTTTGGTCAAATGAAAAGTGTTTTGCATTGGTTAATTTGTTGTTTATCGTGTATGAGTAATCTGTTCATGTTTTTCTTTCTAAAGTACAGATTCATGAAGGGAAATCAGTTAATTACAGCCGCATAATGGCTTGAAATTTTTATCATAAAGGTTTAGAAATCTGATTTTAATATCACTATTCTGCATAAGTTGCAGTGTTGTTACTTAAGCCTGTAAATGTTAAAGGGTAAAATAACTTACATTGACTCCAGAGTTTAGATGTGCAATTCATTGATTTTAATAGTGATTACAATTTTGGCTTATTGATTACAGAAACAATGTAGTGGAAAGGAACAATTGTTTCCACATCACATGTGCAAAGAGTTTGTCTTGTGTTCAGAATGAAAACTGTAAAAGAGGTTAAGTGTGAAGAGTTTAAGATAATTGTCACAGTTCAAGATGTACACTGATTGGTTGAAATGATTGTTAGAGTTGAATAATTGCAATATCCTCCAATAGCCTCTTCCATGATTTAGTATTGGTAACAAGTTAGAGGCCCTTATTGATTTAGGTGTCCAAGGTTTGTTACGTATTCTGAAAGCCAACATCTGAATAATAACTTATGTGAGGTCCCACCTATGACCTTTGGGGGGGCCTACAGGATACTTGAGTCTATCCGAGCATGGGACCCTTACAGTGTTAGGATGAGATCATGAATAAGGGTTTCCTGGTGGGCGGCCCCAGAAAGTATAAAATGTATGTTCAATCCTAAAATCGAGAGACACTTTGGGTACATGCAGCTTGTGTGTGTACACATGGTTATCTCCCTTGTTCAATATTGAATAAAGCTGCCTATAATCTGAAATAATCTGAGTCGTCATCTGTGAGCATCTCCATCATCATTTCCAGAGAGTTCCATCTCTCAGCCCTCATTCGCTGCTCTCCAGTTAAGACGTAATATTATTATAACATATTCAACCTAGCACTCTCTCAACCGAAGTTCACAAAGTTTTTCTGCAGTTTTTTTTTTTTTTAAGTAAAAGTACTATGTAGGTCAGCTCGTCTTTTTAATCCTGACTTGAACAAACTGGCAGGAAGGGAACGCGCCCCAGAGGATTCAGCAGCAGACGATGGTGGTGGGCTTTGGTTCTGCTTTGAGCGGAAACGTTTGGATCTGACGAAGGGTTGCTAAAGCCACCACAGGGGGTCGGCATGTGTGCAGCGCTGTGTGTGTGTGTGTGTGTGTGTGTGTGTGTGTGTGAGAGAGAGTGTGTGAGGAAGAGAGAGCTTCATAGAGAGAAGTGAACAGTATGACAGCGTGCGGGTGTGCGCGAACCCCCGCGAAGCATGTTGACACGATTCATGTCATCCAGCATCCCTCCCCTCTCGAGCTCAACGATGCAATGGTGCTGCGGCAGAGACTAACTGGAGTGATCAAGGCTGAGCTGGGGAGGTGGGAGGCTGGATGACGGAGGAGGCAGGTGCAGCCCTCATTCTGGGACACTCCAGGGAGCAGAGGCTGTCTGTCTTCTGACACTGTCACGTAAATTGTGTGAACTCGGCTAACGTGCAGCCTAACTGGCAGTGTTTTCACACTATAAGATCAATTGTCAAGCATGCTGAATCAAGACTTAAGTTCTACTTCTAATTGTTAACAGGGTTGTGATCTGAGGCTTAAAGAAGTAGAGACTGTCGAGCTGCATTGTCCATATTGTTTGGTTGATGCAACAAAGTTGTTTTATTGTAATGAACACAGATGCGCAAAGTTAACATTGCAGACGACAGTGTACAGTCCGACTAATTGTGGCCATGATACTGTATGTATTGAGCTGGATATTTTACATTTGAAAAATAAACTTGTCGATGCTCTCTGGTAGATCCACTGTAATGGTTACTCTGTTTCTAAATTACTTAACTAAACTAACAACTTCAAACTGTATCTTTGGCATTTCTGTCAGCTGATAGTACTGCTAGTTTTTGTTACTTATTGACGGATACATGTATATACATACATTTTTTGGGCTCTACTACAAAGTATGCAAAAAATATATATTTAGACCCTGTAGGGTTCAATTGTCACCTATAATCTCAGAGCTAAATTTGAGGGTTTTGAACATTTGATTAAAAAGAGACTCAAGTATACTGGGAGCCATTAAGGAGAGATATAATTTGAGTAGTGAGACAACCCGATGATCCATTATGTCTTTGGTAATTTGGAGTGGAGAATCATTCCACCTGTTAATGATCTCAGGTTAGAGAGCCCGAAGATAAATGTCAGACTACAGCCATACAGTGTGAGTATATCCCATAATGCTGTATGTGGCTCAGGGACAGATGCATAGACTGTGTAAGTGAAGCCAAAACATCTCAACCCCCTCGCGGTTGGTTGGGTGGGTGAATGGCTTTGATACCGTGGCTCCACCGCCCGATCACTACTGTGCTCCAAAATAACAAGATGGCGGCCATATCCAAGATATGTTTGCTTCAGTTTTGTACAGTGGGAGGAAGTGGAGATGCGTCGTCCATTTTTATGGTCTATCATGTGGCTTCTGTTGTGTATGAGCAAAAGAGATTTAAGTTGCCACCATTTGCAGTGTATTAAAATGTAAGAGCTTGTGTGTCCAGGTAAGGAAGGAGTAGATTTAGATGTGTGTAGTTCATACCTGACTGTGGTCTGGTTATGGCACTCTCATACACAGGAATCCCCTCACCCACATTATTGTAGGCCTTCAGTGTGATCACATAGTGGGAGCTGGGGTCTGAGAGAGAGAGAGAGAGAGAGAGAGAGAGAGAGAGAGAGAGAGAGAGAGAGAGAGAGAGAGAGAGAGAGAGAGGTTTAAGACAGTGTGTGGCGAGAGAGACCGGAAGAGCGAGATAAGTTAGATATCACACCATCTAATCAAGCCAAAACTCTCAAGACTATCAACTGATAATTGTGATATTGGCCAGAATGAATACAATTTGAATACAATTATTCCTCTTGCTGTGATTGTAATGGCTTCAATTATGCATATTTAGATATTTTGCAACAATTCCTCCCCCAAATCTCTCCATTTCCTAAGATTATTTTGAACTCATGATCTATTTCTATACCCCTTCCCGAAGCTTTGATTGCTGTAGGATTATTGTTGGTGAGTAATAATAACCAACAACACATAATGACCTATCAAAACAACAAATACTTCTTATCAAATCGAACAAAATGTGTGTCTTGCTTTTCATCAGAGCGAAATCCATGCTTATTACTGTAAGGAGAACTATAAAAACAGTGATTTCTCGAGTTTTATCAAGAAATTCTGGTGGAGGGTGGGGGTGTGGCCTTAACCAACTGCCACTTTGCTCGTTTGAAAGCCATGATGTCTCTTTCTCATGGGTGGGCCAAATTCTCTGGGCGGGCAAAGCAGAGAAAGGGGAGGTAACCTTTCCCCTTATGACATCATAAAGGGAAGATTCCAGATCGGCCCATCTGAGCTTTCATTTTCTCAAAGGCAGAGCAGGATACCCAGGGCTCGGTTTACACCTATCGCCATTTCTAGCCACTGGGGGACCATAGGCAGGCTGGGGGAACGCATATTAATGTTAAAAAAACCCTCATAAAGTGACATTTTCATGCCATGGGACCTTTAAACATTTTTGATTATTGTGTCTCCATTAGGCCAATCTCTATAATTAGCGGCTCAGGCGTGTGGTGGAGAAGATCTCATTAATTCTGTAAATACTGAGGCACAGATGAATTGCTTCATTGTGTGTGTGTTTGTGTGTGTGTTTGTTTGCTCATTTATAATTAAAATGTCAAAGAACCAGTCAGTTATATTTTCAAGTAGGCCAATTACAGCAATGTTTTAAATGCTGGCAAAGATTCATTCGTCTCAAATCAACATCACAGTAAAAAACTAAAACAACACAAGCATTGCACTATTTTGACAAACATGTACCAATACAGGATGAACAACAGTGGTTTCTTCTTACTGAGCTTCTCTATAGTGTAGTAGCGCTGCTTGTAGTCCACTTTGATGGTCTGAGCATGGGGACTGCCGATGCCATAGCCGATGCTGTAACCGCGCACCACAATGTCCTGGTTGTCTGGCGGCGTCCAGCTCACCACGATGCTGTTGACCAGCGGCCGGACATGAAGAGAGCTGGGCTGGTCTGGCACACGGGATTCTGGCGAAAGAAATGCAGGACAAACTTACGTAGAGCTCTTCGATTCCAGAGAGACAATATGTTAATTAAATGCTGAAAAAGACAAAGGAGTAAAAAAGACTGGAAAAAGAAAACGCAAAATCTGATTCTGGCCTGGTATGAATTGAGTACAGCGGAGGTTTTTACCATCCAGGTCGCTCTCAAACGTCTCTGCTGTGGTCCACTCCGTGGCAGGTCCCGTGCCGTTCACAGTCATGGCCGACACCCGGAAGGAGTATTCTGTCCCACGCTCTAGACCTGGACAGACAACACAAGCCCGGTCAGATCCAAAGCACGGGTATTCCGACGGAGCTCTAATCTGAACTTCAAGCAGCAATCCAATTTCTTTCATTAAAACTTCACTCTATTTGTAAAAACCTGATTTTATTTTATAACTGAGTGGTGCTCTCTCCTTGGCTGGTCAATTGGGGTTTCGAGTTGCGGACACGATAAATATTTTGAAAGCACAAATATTTTAAACAGATGCCCGATACTTCTCTGCACAATTTAAGGAGAAAATCTATAAGCCTGTCTGGGAAAGGATAAAGTGAAGGTTTCTGTGGTGCAATTAACTTTCTTTTCCACTCAATATCATGGAAGTGATTGAGATTTATTTCTGTACCATTGATTAACTTGTTTTTGTGGGTAAAAATGGGACAAATTTATTTGCCTTTAAAAAGAAAAGTGTGTAATAGCAGCCAGCACAAAAAGTACAACACTAAGGCGCTAAAAAGAGTAGAAAACAAACTTTTGGAGTCTGGATTTTTGTTCATATTTTAAAGTCCCCTTCAGAAAGCGCCGTTTCACTGCTGGTTGCCGGCGTTGGTATTCACAACAGAGGGGGAACGCCTGCTGACAAAATGATGTGTTGCTGTATTAATTTGCTGTAAGAATTTTCATCATCGTCATATTGTCCCATTTACACGCTACAGGCTAATCCTGTAGTCTTTTCTCTCTATACACACTATTCTGGGCCACCCTTGGGGGTAGCTTCTGAGGACTGCCAAACTATCCGTGCCTGCAAGGCTACAACATCTCCTTCTAAACGCTTTTGAACCAACAAACACCGCCCCCCTCTGTTTCACCCCCCAGAAAGTTCTAAAAAAAAAAAAAAAAAAAAAAAAAATCATCTTTTAAGTGTATATTCTCTTTGATGCAGCACACAGCGTGAGGCCGGGCCACTTGAAAGTTTCTGAGACAACATCTAATATTAATCATTGCTGTGTGCGTCTCTGGTGATATTGTGCATATTTTGGTGGTAGCAGCAGGGTAACGTTCGGGTACAGTAAGACATGTAACTCCATCTCAAAGTATTATAAAATGCAGATGTTGACTAAATAAACAAACTTACAGCCAGACTGACACCAAACAACATATCAGACATGTCTTCAGTCTCAAGATCCAAGATTTTAAATACTGTAGCATGTCTGAATTAGCTAACAGTATCTAAGATACATACAGCAGAGATAAAACGGAGTCTGGTAGTATAAAGGTTTTGATGTAGGACCTATATAAAAGTTTTGGTGCTCCCTAAAAAAAACCCCCAAAAAAACAAGAGTTTTCTTCCTGGATCCACCATTTTAAAATGATGTTCAACAATTATATAGAAAGAGTTGGAGATCATCTATTGACCTGAATATAATACTGCTGTAGACAAGCTGTGCTATCGGTCAATGGCACAAATTACTCACAGTGATAGGAGTAGCAAAGTGAAATTTGACCACAAGAGTTGACTCGAGATGCTTTTAAAATGCATTTTAAAGCCAGGTGTGAACCGCTGTCCAGTCCATCTCTACACAAACTGGGTATAAAGTGTTTGGTTTAAAACTGAGAAACAACAAAAAAAACTGGAGTACCATCGATGAGCTTCAAAAGCTGGGTGCCTCCGGTGGTCTCGGCTGCTTCACTCCTCCGGGATCCTTTCCTGTATCTGATCTTGTAGCCGGTGATCTCCCCATTCTGGCCGTTAAGGGGCGGGGGCTGCCACCGAAGCATGATGCCCTAAGGAACGGAAAAAAATAAAATAAAGGTTGATGAAAAAAAAAAAAAAAAAAAACTACGTTTAGCACACGTGGGACCATCTGGTTTCGGGCCTGCGGCTGTAAAGGTGACCTGTTGGCTTAGCAGGTATCATCGCACCTTGGCATACGGTAGGCGTTTGTGTTCACGTAGCGCTGCAGGGTTTACGGACAGAAACACTGTCTCACCTGCCCCTCCCCCTCTCCTCCTGACAGTGGCGCAAATGGGAGGGCTCCACAAAAACAAACACCCCGTCTGAGCATGGGTGACGCAGTGCAGATTGACGCAATTAAGAAGAAATAAACAACTGAAGGAGGTGTCCTGATGAGTTTGGGGTGTGCATGTGGTCAGGTAAACCCTGCAGAGACTCTGTGGCACACGGCAGGCCCACGCTGCACTGTTGTGGGATTCCTGCATTTGAGTTTGTGTGTGTGTGTGTGTGTGTGTGTGTGTGTGTGTGTGTGTGTGTGTGTGTGTGTGTGTGTGTGTGTTTAAAGAGATAGGTGGGGGGTAGCCCAGCGTGGGAGAAGAGTTAATTAACGCCTTTCCACTGTGACACTGATTTACAAAAGCCTGAATACATGTAGAGGGCACACACACAAACGTTGCTCCCCAGCCAAGTCGAGGGAATTGCGCAAATTAAATTTGTGTTAAGTGTGTTCAACTATTCCATTTTTCATATTACACTATCGGTCCTAACTCGTTATTTCTCCCTTCCTCTCTCTATTCATGGAAACTTGTTTTAATTGACTTCTGGAAAACCACAGGGAAAAGGTGCCAAAAGGGGGAAAAAAAAGGTGTAAAATAAGATCACAAAAACATGATTTTCAGGTTGCCTTGCAGGTAGAAGATATGTGGTTCTGCTTGACAAGGCCCACAAGAGGAGACTGAATATTAAATGCATGTTAATTAGTTCCCCCCCCCCCAGTTCCATTTGGCTGGGCGTATCAAACAACTAATTGCATAAATGCTTTATATCTATAGACTTGTACCAGAATTATTGACTTAATGAGTGTTTACATTCAGAATTAAACAATGACAACAAAGACAAAATTTAGAGGACTAATTTCAATAATGGTTAGTAATGAAGGATGCCAGATGCTTGTTTCATAGCTTTAAATGGGGTTTTCTGGGTCTAATTGCTTGGGGAGGGACAGCTGGATGTACGCAATCCATTCAAAAAACAATTCCGCTACAATTCCTATCCTTTCCACAGAGCGTCTCCTCTTCATTTTACTCTTAACATTAGCATGAGAGTGCTTTCTCTCCGCAAATCTCAGCTGAGTAGCCCTCAGCATGGGTGGCCAGTTCTCACTCAAGCTGGCAGTGTGTGATAGGATTGACTACCAGTTTTTTTTTTCTTTTCTAGTTTTCTTTGACAGTTCTCTCTCACTCGGGTTCTGCATCGACCAGCAAAGGGCTATAAGTGCCGGCTGCTGCTTTAGTAGTCAACGCATGCACCCTGAGGTTTTCCCGTATCTTCTTCTCTTTGCTGTTCTCGGTTTTGCACTCGCGGTCTCACATGTCGTGAGGGACAAACATCTTTTTTTTCAAATTTAATCCATCACTTGGGTTGGAAGTATACAATAAACAGGCCTAGAGCTCTCCGTTTGAAGATCAAAATGGCTAAAAGGGACAGGCAGCGGAGGCCGGTTTCCTGTTTTAAAAAGGAGCCGGTTGTGAAGTGCCTGCAGCCACCTAAGCAGGCTTATCTAATCACGAGTGTCACGCAACAACTACAGTATGTTGTAATACGTCTGATATAACAATGACACTTAAAAAGAGTTTGAGACACCAGGAGTTGGGCCGTCTGGGCTGTAACAAATCTGATACAATCTAGATAAAAGACTTAAATCCGTTATAAATGTGTTTTATTTATTGTGTCTCTTAGAAAACATGCTAACCAACAGGGTGAAATGGCTGTTGCCAGGGTAGCTTTGAATACAGCATCCCAATCAGCATTGATTTGTCAATGTATAGGTCAAAAGACACCTAGGCATCTAGGTTAACTGGGCTTATTTAGTTCAAATGTGAACATTCTGAGTAGAGATGCACCGATAGACCGGCCGGTGACCAGAATTGGCCGGTTTTCACGTGCTCGGCCATGACCGGCGACCGGCAGGTCAGTCTGACATATGCCGATTTCATGCCGGTCAACGCTACAATTAACTGACAACATAAGTTATACGAGTTACAGTTCTCAAGGACGCACACACACACACGGACGCGATGGCACAGTCTTATTCGTCGTATTTTCGCACATGTAGGGAACCTCGTGAATTAACCTGCAACATGTCAGCTGTTTGGAAATTCTTCAGCGTGTGTGCAGAAGGTAACACGTTTGAAATATGCAACACCTGCTAGGAAAAAGTAGGGCGTGGAGGGACGACACCAAAAACCAAAATCACATTTTTTTAGTTGGATATCAGATGTGAAAAGAAGGAAATGGTTCTAACATTGCACTTTAGATGTGTGTGAATTTCCCACAACAGGAGTAATTTATATAGTTCTATTTTATAGTGATCCATTATCTGTTAAAGAAAAGATAGACTGTGTGTAAAGTGGTTAGAAAAAATGAAATCGGAATCGGCCTAGAAAGTTATAATCGGTGCATCTCTAATTCTGAGCGTCTAAGTATTATTTTTATCGCGTCTACATCTCCCAGGCTAATATTGTTCCGTAGCCATTTGAATTTGAGCCGCAGGCTTGTTTGCCAGTTACTGTACAGACAGAGAGTGATACAGAGCATGAAACCCTCTGACAGGCGAGTCTCCCGCCGATGGGAGGATCGATGAGGGTTCACACAGCCTCTTAACCAGCTGGGCCTAAAGGCGTCTGACACAGCTAATCACACAGAGAAACAACGGTGTTCTGGCCTGCAGGCTATGTGCCGTATTTGTTCAACTGTTTGTGTGTGCAAAGAGGGTTTGTGGATTTGGTGAAGCGGCTACATACGCTGTGGACCAGACAGTCAAGCTGCAAGCAGTTCAGGTGCATTTCTCATTTCTATGTTGCATCCGAGGGAGTGCGTGCAACAACCGTCAAAGCTTTTCATTCCTTAAAAAACAAAAAAACAAAAACAAACTCTAGACCAGTTACAGGTCCTGCAAACGGTCTTACCTTTGAGTTCTGAACCTCCAGAGTGAGGTTTTGAGGAGCAGCACTTGGTACTGTAAAACAAAACAAAAGAACTTCAAGAACTTCAGTGTGAAACAAAACTGAACACAGAAATTAGACAATCAAATAAATCCATTCGTTGATTTACAGAAAAGTAATTGACAACTATTTTTTAAAAGGGATTTTTCAAGTAAAAATGCCGGCAATCCCCTTGTACCATAGCCTGGGAAAACCCTGACGAACTTCCGGCAAATTTGAGATTTGCTCTGCAAGTCCGTCTTGCCAAGAGCCCATTCAAGCCCATTTCCAATTTCTGCCCAACTCGATGCATTTACACCAATCACAACCGTTGAGGAGGGCTTTACAAGATGACGATAGCGCAGCGACGGCGAGCAACTTTTTGTTTACATTCAACATGGTGGCTACCGAAGCGCAGCAACCCATTGATGCTGCTAGTCGCTGCTACGTCACCCGGATCGTTGGTCTGATTGGTTGGAAGGAATATCCAATTGCGCCCAGAGGCATTTGAGCGGCATCCGTTGGTGACGCCCCTTTTGGAAATGAGCTGCGAATTAACCTTCCCCAGACCCACTCTCAGTTACAACTGACAAGGGTCTGGTGTCAACCAGGCTACTAGTACCAGCTTCTAAATTGTGAATATATGCTTTTCTCTGCATTATGTGATAGTAAACTGAATAATTAAGGTTTGGGTGTGTTAGTCTAAAAAAAAAAAAAAAAAAAAAAAAAAAAACAGGCAACTTGATATCATCACCTTGGGCTCTGGGAAATTGTGATTTTTCACATTTCTGACATGTTAGAGACAAAAGATGAATCGATTGATGGAGAACATTATTCCCATGTTAATCACAAATAAAACAACTGTTAATCAACAGCAAAGTAAAAGTTAGTCAGTATGAGTAAAATGGCTCTTGCTGGATCTACATTGACAACGTACTGTAGACTATTTAACATCCATCCATCACACAGGTATATTGATGTTCAAGTAAATTGGGGAATGTTAAACCAAAAGATATTCTCTTCATCGACCAACTGACCGTCAGACAACGTGCGAACGACGACGTCGTCGGTGGAGACGCCTGGGCCGTGCTTGTTGTTGGCCACCACGCGGAAACTGTACTCCGTGTTCTTCTTCAGCCCGGTCATGGTGTGGGACTGACTATCTACGTCAACGTCCTGGAAGAGAGGGAGAGGAGAACGTTACTTTAAAATCTAAAAACAGAGTTGTGCGACTACAAACACAAACGTCTTCAAATCAGACATTTTAAGATTTTAAGACACAACTAAAGTATACCTTCATAGGTGAATGTGCTCGCTGGCAATTTAAAATGCTCATATTATGCTTTTTGGATTTCTCCCTTTCCTTTATTGTGTTATATATCTTTTTTGTGCATGTTATAGGTTTACAAAGTGAAAAAGCCCAAAGTCCCCCCCCCTAAAAGGACTTACCGTCTCCAACAGAAAACACTGTTCACAAACTGCTCCAAACAGCTCTGTTGTAGTTGCATAATATGAGCACTTTAATATGTGACGACAAGATGAGAATTTTAGTTTTAATGAAAGTTTAAATAAAAAAGGAAAAATTTTAGTTTTATTCTTAAAAAGGTTACCTGAAGAAAATAGACAAAACATACATTGATTTGAGTATTTCCCTACTGACATTTTGTAATTTTAGCATTCAGGGTTGATAATGGCACAAACGCATGTAAATGAGACTCAAATATGGCAAAGCTACAAAATGTGATTTCATCATTCAATCGCACTAACGTTGTTTGTAATTCTGTGTAAAAATGTCATCTTCCATTGAAAAGCAAATCATGCTGCCTGTGATCACGACTTTTTGCTTTACAAATTGGGCACGCTGGCACATACCCAATTACTTCAAGCCAATTTGCATTCAGCTCTCTGCCTGTGACATTTTGAGTAAAATGTGGGGACTTCGTGGAAATGTAATCTTGCCTCCAGAGCGGTCCAATCACAACCTCTGAACTCGGGGCGGAAGATCGCCTGTGACCACATAAACCTCGAAAATGCATCATAGGTTGTGCCTGACTTCCCCGTCCTTAAATATTTCATGTCCTTTCAGCACTGCGTCTTTCTGACTTCATCTCTGCCCTGTCCCTTTCCTTCACCTCCTTCTTTCTTTTCATCCCTCTCTTCATCTCTTGCCTTTTTCACCTCATCTCTGGCTCTCTTCTCCAGGGAGCTGAGGCATCATTACTCAGTGTGCTGGCCGACGTTTCATCCATTATCATATTAAAGGCTTTTTAATGCCTCACTGGCTTGCACACTGCTACTGCTGCGGCGGACTCAATATCTAACCAGCTGAATTCCACTCTTGTGACAGAGTTAGACCTGCAGGGAACAACTTGGTGAATCATATTGGCTTTCTTTTTGGACAAAACGTGTTTTTGTGCAAGATGCATAATAAAGAGCGTGGCCAAAAAGCAGTACAAAGAGTCTTTTGGCAAATGATTAGGAACTCCTTAGCTCATCACAACTTATATTAGGCTACGAGGTCATATTCTTTTATCTAATGAACCCTGCAAAATCAAGTGTAAGATACATACAGTAGTAAAGTAGTAAAAAGTCTGAGTGTGTGAGTAGTGAGACATAAACTGTATGTTTCTGTCCAACTTTTAATAATATGTTTAATAGTATGTATGTGTATTCATAAAGATGAAGGCAAAACACACAAGGAAACACCGCAATGTTTGGCTGAGTCAGTATCATCGTTTTCATCTCTACTCAAGAAAATGTATGTTATTCTGAAAGCATATCCAGATTTCACTCGATTTTTCTGGTTTATTTAATTTTTGGGTAATTTATTTATTCTATTTTCAATCTATCTTAAAGTCTTTCTAAGTCAAGCTTCTTTATTATTTGGTTTCTGAATCTGTAGTTCTGTGTGAAGCACTTTATAACTTCATTTTGAAATTTTATCTACTATAAAATTAAAAAGTAAAAAATTAAAACTTTCATTCTGGAGCAACTGTCACCAAAACGTGTGTATGTAGAGAGATGTATTTAGATACCTGAAAACCTTTCTGCTATCATAAACTACAGCTGAGTGAGTGAGGACCACATCCTACCTGTTCGTTGCCAAAGCTTTTGTCTGTGTAGTACAACTTGTAGGTGAGCATGTCTCCGTTGCCAGTGAGGGGCTTGTCCCAGCTGAGAGAGACAGAGGTCGGAGTGTTGGACACCGCCTGCAGGTTAGGAGCAGGACCGGGCACTTGGACTGAAGCAGGAGAGCAGAAATTAGAAAAAAAAAAGATCAAACCTCACCATTTTGTTTTGTTTCATCTTGAGCCCTCTCCATTTTTGATGCTACATCTGGAAGACAGGAACTCAATTTAGCAATGTCCAGTGATTGCCAAAAAAAAAAAAAAAAAAAACACATTTCTTGGCTACTTCAGAGCCACATTTCTCCGCCCCCCCCCCCGTGTTAGCAAGAGCTTAGATTAGAGATGGCTCAGTCCCCTCTGGACTGGGCTGCCAGCCATATTTGCTTGTTATTCCCACGACTAACAAACTGAAGGTGTGCCTCAACAAAAACATCAATGTGCATCTTGCCTCATGCTTCTATTCAGTGTGGCAGACAGTGTATCTTATTGCGTGTGGTTATACAACATAGGAGCCAGGATTAGACAGAGAGAGTGTATTATAATGTGTCAGCTCTAGTTTTTGTAAGAAGAACAGAGATGAGGGCAGAAATGTCAATCTTCAGTGTTTGGCAATGTGGTATACTATCTTAAAATAAATGCTACACAATTATTGGTCTACCTTTAAACTTGGCACTGTGTTCATTTCATAGTGAAGATTAAATCCTTTAAGCTTTACGCAAGATCTGACATTACTTTACATCCCTTGAGAATAGGGGACTGTGGATAAGCAGGGCTACTATTTCTACATTGTTCACCTGATGCGAATGTAAACACGCTTAAATTAAAGCTGACAGTCAGCACTTACTAACATCTAAGTAAATATTTAATTTCATATCCAGTGTGCTGGAAGACAGAGCTAACATTACAAAATATGTATGACTGCCCTAATAAGTTGTGACTGCACTGTATACAGCATTTGTCAGTAAGTATATGGACAGTGACGTTTCTTGTTGTGCCTGTACTGTGGCATATTGGATTTAAAATGAAACAATATATATATATATATGTATGCTTTAGCTGCAGGTGTTCCTGACAAAAGAGAGAAACTCCTATTTTCCAGAGGTTTGAGTGTGTGTGTGTGTGCCTGCGTGCGTGTACAGGTGTATCAACCCAGTCTCTGAGGAGAGGTAATACGGTGCAGCGCTGCGTGCACATGCCTGGCACTCAGAGGCAGGTCAAAAGTTTAAGCTCCAATTCGTAGCATGTTCTGCCACTAAAAGTGCACACACACACGACAGAGATATACTGCACAGTTACAGGCCGGCCCCGCTGCTGTCCCCACGGGCGGCTAGGCGCCTGCTGGCAGGCATTGATGTGTAGTGTGCGTATTTGTGTGTGTGTGTTAATCCGTCCGCCCTCCAACCAAGGACACAGGTAGAGAAACTGAGGCTGACCTACAAAGGGACAGTGACTGAGCTGTAGCTGAGCCAGGAGGTGAGGCACATCCACCCGGACATTGTGCTGGGAAATCCCCATCACAGCACTTTCAAATGTAGGTGAAACTGAGTGATTTGGAGCAGCAGCCATAGGGAAGCTAACCCACTCAAACACAAAGAAAAAAACAAAGAAGTAGAGAACCACATCCCCTCTCCCCCCACTTATTCGTACGTGTGCTCCGCTCAAAACATCCTAACGAGCGTCTGTACAGAATCCCTGTGCAGACTAGACGAGGGTAATGCTTCAGAAAAAACCTGGGATACCAATTTCAGACATTCACTACTCAGGTAGATATAGCTTAAAGCAACACACACACACACACACACACACACACACACACACACACACACACACACACAGATTATAGTAAATGCTGGGGCATAAACAAGAAGACGCTTATAAGAAGAAAACGCTGCATTTCTCTGGTCTGCTGTTGGGTGGTCTGCCTTAACGCACAGCACCAAACAGCCTCGTCTATGTGTGTGTGTGTGTGTGTGTGTGTGTGTGTGTGTGTGTGTGTGTGTGTGTGTGTGTGTGTGTGTGTGTGTGTGTGTGTGTGTGGTGTCTCTGTTTGAAGTGAGCGTATGCAAGTGAATATTTGTTTGTGGAAATGTTTATTTGCACATTTGTGTGCTCCTTTTGAGTGCATCCTGTTCGCATCAGTGTGCCAGTGTGAGCATGTTTCCAACAGTTCACCTTTATGTTTATGTGTCCTATTTACTGAGCACAAATGAATGAATGTTTGTGTGCGTTTGTGTGTGCGTCTTTACCTTCTGCCTGGGTGGCCACTTTGAGCGCCGCAGAGCTCTCTCCCTGGCCGTTGCGGTTGTGGGCCACAACCCTGAAGCGATATTTGGTGTCTGGCATGAGGTTCTGGATGGTGACCTGCATCTCCCCTGGACGGCTGGTATTCACTACTCGCTCCCTGATGGGAACACACAGACACACACGCAGCAGCAGAACATTTTAATAACTCTAATGTCTTTTATTAAAAAACATGTTACATATTATACGTGAGAACATAATTGAAAGGTTTAGTGTACTACAAAAAGTGTTGGGTACTTGATTGTATTCATATTGCCTGGTACACACTATACAGTTATATATGATTGTGTATTGTAAACTACTTGTAACATCTTGGTAATAGACATAAATGTGCGTATTTGCTGCTTTATGCAAGGCACGTTTTATTTCATTATTGATTCATCTTTTAATTTATTTTTTCAATTAACAGGTCAAATCATTTATTCTGTGAAATGTCATGACATCGTGTAAACGCCACTCAAATCTTCCCAGAGATCGAGTTGACATCTTGCTTGATTTGTCAAAGCAGCGGATCAAAACTCAGACATTCAATCAACAATGATATAAACCTCAGAAAGCAGCAATTCCTCACATTCGGGAAGCTGGAAACAGTTAATGGTTGATGAAATGACTCAAATTACTAGTTTTTTGTCCATAAACTAATCAATTAATAAAGTAATTGGCTAATGATAAGCATATTAGCACTCATCTGTCTATGGTAGAAACAGCATAGTTAGTTTTAGGCAAAATAGCACATCTACAACCACACTAGTTTTATGTAAATAGTACTCTACGCTCCATGCATTTGCACATATAGTAACGCATGCATCTGCATCTCAAGCTCTGGCACAGAGTGAAACAGTTTTTATGTATTAAGCCACTTCTGAAAATGCCTTACAGCTTATTTTACAGGAAAACATCAAAAGAAGCCAAAGCGATAAAGAGAAATTGTGAGAAAATAAAATCCTCTACACGTGAAGCTGGGGGAAATTATCGCAGAGCCACTTAAAAAAAAAGTGGTTTTGTGTTTTGTTTATACTTACGATGTTAAAAGATAATCCTTTGAGGAAGTAGATTTGTTTTAAATTAATTACCACTTACTGCTTTTCAGAGTGGGCTGAGACTCCTTCACGAGAATGTATGTTTATTAGTGCCCTGCTGAGTCCAGCAGTAATGCGTGTATTAGTACTCTCCTGGCAGTACTACAGTTTAGTGCATGTACTACCTGCTGGTGCCCTCTTGGCTGTAGAAAACGGAGTAGGTTATGTCGTCTCCGTGGGGTTCGGCTGGCGGGCGCCAGGTCAGCTTGATGAAGCGGGTGGAGACCAACGAAGCTACAACGTCTCGGGGGGCAGAGGGGGAGGGCCCTGCTGGACTGGCTACGCCTCCGGAGCCTGGCGTTACATGGTCAGTAGTGTTAGGAGTCAGTGAGGGGGGAGGGAAAGAGGGCAGGGCTACATCTTTGGGTTGGGAGGAAGGAGGGAGGGAGGGAGGGAGGGAAGGATGGCAAGTTGGGTGCAGCGAGACAGGGAGGGGCAGGAGACAGCAGCAGCGTGGGAGGGGAGGAGAGAAATATCACGCAGAGGTGTCCGACAGGTACAGGTCGAGGAAAGGAGTTGAAATGGAAATGACAGTGAAACGGGAAGGAAGGTAGGAAACAAAAAAAAAAGAAGAAAAAACAAAATAACAACCACATAACAAAAAAAAGCCTTTTGGCGTGACAAGTAACCACAGAAATAAAACACTTCTACTATACTCACAAAGTTGACAAATAAAAACACAATACAAGGGGGACTACACATGCAGATCTACACACAGCTCTCTAATGTAAGGGTAGTGGGAGCAGAACATAGCATCATCATACATTTAAAATTTTCATAGACGGCCTTCCCGCCAATCATTTGTGATTTAAAATGATTGGGTAGCATTTTTGTGACATGTCAAACAGAGGTGGACTTTGTTTTGACGGTGGACCAAGCCACCTTCTAGCCCCTCAAATGCACACAAGGAAAGCGTCTATGTTTTCAGGGAATTAAACCGTTTTTATTTCAGACACCGTGAAACAACTAAAGACTAACCCAACCCCTGAAAAGGTTTATTCTGAAGTCTAGATTCTCTCAACTAACACACTTTTAAACACTTTTGCTGTCACATTCCACAGCTTAGCCACAGAAATGTTGGGTGATTTCATTTGGTGGTTATTTTTGAAGTTTTATTTTTTTTTTTTGGAGGAACGATCTGCGGTCGGACTCAGCGTGATCTGCTTTCCATTTGCCTGGCAAGTGGGCGAAACGAAACCATACGGAAAGAATGTCAAGTCTGTATGACATTTCCATTTGTTTACAGGTCAAGGAACTTGACTTGAGGGCAAAACTAAAATACGGAAAAGGAGCAAGGAAAGTGGGGTGTACAAATGGTGTATTATTACCAGAGAAATTGTTTGGAAATACAAAGCGGCTGTTGGAACCTTTGTCTGTCACGGCATGTGGACTTACCACTAACCCGGCTGTCAGTATTTGTTTTTGCATTTCAAATTCCCAGAGTTCACGGACTTTTGGGATTGGAGAGATATGAAGGATTTGCTGCCATTTGGTCCACATACATTCTTCCACTCTCACACACACATGCTGGAATTCACCTTTAGATTTATGTGTCTTGTTTACTAAGCACATATAAATGAACATTTGTGTGTGTGTGTGTGTGTGTGTGTGTGTGTGTGTGTGTGTGTGTGTGTGTGTGTGTGTGTGTGTGTGTGCGTGTGTGTACACCAAAAACACTTTTTGTGTTGTGTTAGCTTTGTACCTCAGCACCTTGAATTTGAAATGAAACAATGATTTATGAGGTTAAAGTGCTGACTATACTCCGTCATCTCAGGTTATTTGACAACAAACCTAAAACTAAAAAAATAAATCAATTCATCATAAGGTTGGTTGCAAAAGTCGACGTCTGGCTGGTGCTACAACTGAGAGATGGAGCAGACACATCTTTACTTCTCGCTTATTTCAGGGGATTTTTGCCTTCAGTCTGGTCGTAAGCGAGTAAGACTCAGATGGATTGAGTGACTGGTATGCCCACTCAAGATCACTCCACTGGTTGCTCCTAAAACACACACCTGTTACCTTGTCTGTACGTTTAGGGAAATAATATTGGGGGACTAATGTACACATAGGGCTGGAACTCCTACACTATACCTAATATGGATGACAACAACCTCAAACAACCTAAAAGCTGGAAGTCAACACTAACCTCAAAGCCACCGTTTCATTTCAAATCCAGTTGGCTGGAATGGAGCGAAAAACAAAAGAAAACATCATTGTCCTAATACTCTCTGAGTGCAGTGTAAATTACCAGATGCTGTACAATTATCCTCATTTATAATCTCTCTCTCTCTCTCTCTCTCACACACACAGGTTTGTAGCCCTATCTTTGTGGGGACACGTCATTGACATAATGCATTCCCGAGCCCCTTACCCTAACCTTAACTATCACATCTAAATGCCTAACCTTAACCCTTACCCTAACCCTAACCTAATTCTAACCCTACTCCTAAAACCAAGTCTTAACCCTCAAACAGTCCTTTAAACTTGTGGGGTCCAGCATTTTGGCCCCACAAAGCTATCGGGACCCCACAAGTATAGTGGACTCCCAGTTTTTGGACCCTACAAATATAGTTAAACACACACACACACACACACACACACACACACACACACACACACACACACACACCTACATAACCATAAAAGGCACACAGGATGAACAAAAGCTTGAAGACTGTTTGTTGATGAGGAAACACTTCCTGCATTACTAAAATGTGACCACAGAGGAGAACACAATCCAAGGACCATACATAGTGGATTATATGTAGTGAGAATACACAGCAAATACTGTCACAAATTAGTATTAGAGAAAACCTTCCACTCAGAACAATCAGCTTGTTGACTGAGACAGAAGAATAAGGCATGACGAAAAGTGGAGCCAAGCTCTTGGACATGTACTGTATGTAGACATATTTAGAAAGAGAAAGTTCACTTTGGCTTTGTTGCTACGGGCGTACTGAACTGTTGTAGAGGAATCATTTTAAAGCAAACAGACAGAGCTTGAGTGCTGCTGTAGAGAGAAAGGTATCTCAGAGGCCAGAGAGGGAAACCGGTCACACTGCTTTAATTTGCTCAGTAAATTTGTCCAGTGTGGATCTCAGAACAAAAGGAACTGAGAAAAGAGGTTGGATGAGGCCAATGCAATGAGGAATACCACACTTCAGTGTCAGGTCAGACAAAGACATACAGTAAAGACGGCTGAGAAATGCATTGTGGGATAAGCAAAGGACCATTAGATGTAGTTCCCATCTTTATACACCTTGTCAGATGTAGATAATTGACATGCTGGGCAGTTTTCTGTGTCCTTCTGACAATCTGTCTTGTACATGCATGCCTAAAATTGTTACTGTAAGGAGGTGTCAGCCTCCCACTGCCACTGCCAAGTTCTATTCATAGCTGATTAATAGTACCATTAGTCTCTGTGCCAGAGGTAATGAATGGCTGGCATTAAGGCTTAACGAGGAAGGTTACTCTAGATCTGCATAATGAATCTGGGAAACCAATACGCACAACAGTCAAGACAAAGACATGCATAGCGACGCATTCATCTTAATATTCAATGGAAGCCAAAGACCTTTTTGAAATTAAAATAATTGGAGTAGCATTAAAGTTCTGATTAAAGCCTTAAACTTTTATCTCGTGCTGCTAACTTCATAATCCTTTGCTGTGCTCCCCAGTGAGTGTGGCTGTAAAGTTACGCCAAGGAGTTTTTTCATCATCTGGTCTGAGTACACAGATAAGAGAGCCTACCTCAGTGGCT
>NC_041331.1:13981760-14074260 GCF_004354835.1 Perca flavescens
CTGCTACAAATGTGTTAGGGGGAATTTTTAAAACATTTCTATTTATTGCTCTGCCTACTTGAACTTGACTGAACCCGTTTCTTTGCCGTTTATTCATGATCTAGTTACATTTTATATTAGATGTATTCACAATGAAGTGACTTTCTTTCCTCAAAACCAGAAAGAGGCGCTACTACAGTATACCACACTGACAGCAGCCCTGGGACAGCAGAGGCCTCCTTTTTCGTATCTCTCTTTATCTTTCTCTTTACTTTCAATTCACCATCAATTCAAGTACTTCTTGAATGATTTGTATCAGAAGAGGACACCATTAAGATGCATTTGTACATAAAAGCCTTCCTGCTGGCATGTCTACACAACAGTGGATCTAGGCTGCTGTGTTCCCGTCTCTTATGTGTATCAGTATACCGTGTGGAAATAATTACTGCTTGTGTTGAAATGATACAATAGGACTTCAATATTCGAGTGCCCGTTTGTGTTGCAAATTTGCTGCAGATAGGAGTTCTGTTCAGAAAATGCAGCTCTCTTTGAGGCTTAGTACAACATTTTGTACATATGGCGGAAGAGTGTGGAGCTTTCTCTGCTTTTTGTAGCTCACGGTGTAGCAGAATTGCTTCTGGCAACCAGGTCCATAACATCTTTCTTTGGCTGGGTTGTGTTCAGTTTATAGTCGTCTTCTTATCTGTATTTTTTATGTTGTGGTTTTTTCTTGCCAATAGTTTTCTTGCTGGTTCATATTTTTTATTTAAGTCAGCTTTTTTTTGGTGCTCCAGACAACTAAAATGTAGCTACCTTCATCCTTCTTATTCTAGGATCTTTTTGTTTATTCATGCCTTTACATAAATATGTATAGATTAATTTTGTCTCACTCGAAAACCATTGTTGCATAATATATGTTATTATACTAACAGTACAGAACCCTACACGTTGCCTCTAATTAATTTGTCTTCACGGGCGAGATTCAACTTCCACTTCATTTGGTTTTATGCGTTGTAAATTAGTGACATCTAAATAAAACTTTTTCTGGATCCTCTCTGAGGCATAATCTTTATTAGGTGTTAACGGTCTTGGCCCAGATCAGAGTGAATGAGAGTCAGCGCTTGTATCTACTTTTGGTTGTTAACGGTAGCGTGAAGTCATCCGCAAATACTGCAGGAGACTCTGTGCCATTTCAGAGGGAGGTCTGGTGCTCAAGCGTCTGCTGTAATTAATTGATTGACTAATGAAGTTACGGTATGTGCGACTCTCTAAATAAGCCTTCCAGTACCCTTCCTGTGCCTGTTGTACTTTGTCAAGCTGCAGCTTTGGGGACAGCACATGTCACGTGTCCGTTTATCGTGCCAGCCCTCCCAATGCCTGCACTCATAAATACACAGAGTGATGGAGGGAGAGGAAAACCAGCAGACACAGTGAGCACTCAGGCAGTGATGAGGCATCTCCATCTCTCAGTGGGGTCTAGTACCTCTGATGGGGGGGGGAGGACAGGACTCATCTGTTTGCTGCCACAGGTCTAAAAGAGGGGAGGAGGGAAAACTAATGGCAGCATGGCTGGATAAAGGGGAAGATAAAGGGAGAAGAGGAGGGATAGAGGTAGAAGGAGGGAAGCAGAGAGAAAGGGAAGGAGAAAGAGATGAAAGAGAGAGAGGGATCGCGGTGGACTGCTTGCCTGTTTAAGCTTGGGATTCAACAAAAGCTTGAATAAATGCATTTGCATCAGAAATAGCGTGTCATCTTTCCTTCTCCATGAAACTACCTGAATAATAGCTCGGAATACCAGCCTACAGGATAAAGGCTCCAACATGTATGCAGCTGTGTTGCACAGCATCAAGCATCGACTGATGTTTTCTTTTTTATTGGGTTATCTTTTACCCAAAGTTTGAAAATAACTAAGTGAAATGCCTCCCTTTCATTCATCTCAATGAAATTGACTTGCAACGGTCGCGGCTAAAGTAGCCTGACAGCTCAGAGCTTGTACACCCAAACAAGCTTTCAGGCTCTCTAGTGAAGTACTTGGCTTGGGCACTAGGAGGCAAAATGTCAACACATTATTCATGTGAGCTGTGGAAATGGAGAGAAGAGGAGAGATGGAGGGACAGACAAACTCAGACAGAGGAGTATTTTCATATCAAAGCCAGCACGGCATATGGAAGGAGCAAAAATAAGTATTAAGATGCAAATGGAAGTGCATCTTTTGAATTTATGCAAACATAAAATAGCAAAAAAAAACATGCACTTAAGGGCATACAGCAAAGTGAGTGCATCCACTTCTCTTTTGTTTGCCAATTTTAAATGCAGATCTGTCTGCAATTTCCATTTTAAGCTTTTAAAGTAGGTGCTCGAATGTTAAAATTGCGGTTATTGACAAGTGGGCATCTAGTAAAAAAATCCTAGGCTCGTACATATGTGGCCCTGGGTTTGTCATTGTTAAAATGAGAATACATGATGCTGAAAAAACATGCAGTGGCTTTTTTTATTCTGGATGTGAAAATGTAAAGTTAACAACGCCAGCTATCCTTAAAACTATTCTTAAAAACGAATATGTCTTTAAGCTCTGCTCTGGATCTTAAAGAACTAGACAAAAAGCAACCTGACTGCAAAAACTGGGCATACATTTTAGTTTGCCACCTTATCAAACTTCAAACACATTCTCGGTCTTTGTACTGTATATGGAAAGATGACAATCGTATAAACAAGTGCTTTGTCTAGGCGTGCACAACTTCAAAGTTGAAAAACGTGACCCATTTCCTCTCCAAGCTGTAATTGCAGCCTACTACAGTATAACGCATCAATGCTCCACATAATCATGTGCCTGGAAAAGGCAGACAATTGTTGCTGCACTACATCTATAGATGACACGTGATGACAATCCCTTAAATAGCATATTCTCTGCAGCTGACGAACCCCCTTCATGATCGTTTTGACAATAACGTCTACATGTCGACAGCAAACGCATAAAACCACCAGCAGGGAATCATCATGATGGCTATTAGTGGTTATATTTATATATTTAGTGTGGAAAGAAAGGGCCAATCTGCTAGGAATTTGATAAAACCTCATATACATTATGCATTTGTTAAATCAAACTTGTTAGTGAGGACATTTCCTGAACATACATATAATTATATGTGAGAAAAGTATTTAGTATTTGTCTTACCATACCAAATGAAATGATTGCTTTCCTTCTCAATGGCAAAATGAGATGACTTACATAAACAAAATACTGTAGTACCACTACACAAACTTCCAGCTCTTCAAAAAGATGACGTCTGAATGTGGCAGTTTTTACAAGGCACTTACTTGGCCTGCAGTACACTGCATAATTAGGTCCACTTTTGGAATTTGTGCTCCTATTTACCCACATCTGTTTGCAACTAGTTGACCCATATTGCACATGGCTGTGGAATGTCCAGGAAAATTGTTTGAGACTGCAATCAACGGTCCTATTTTTGACCTCCACTCTCCCCCCAAAAAATCTGTTTTTCTAGGTTTTAAGATTGCTGAAGCAAAATGAAATGAAAAAAACTTTGAGGAAAAAGCTTTTTTTTCCCTATTCTGCAGAAGTTTGTCCTTGTACTAACCCATTGCCACATACTGTACAGGAGTTCAAAGCCAAAGTTATTGATGCACGGCGCACATATCACTATAAATAACTGTCAAGATGCCGTACTGTACATATGCTAACAGCTGACCTTTTTTCCATTCCAAACACCCCCAAGTGGGAATCATCAGTGGAGCCACGTTTAACTGCAGCTGGCAGTGTCAAGATGCAAAGATTAGGAACACTAATGAATATTAGCCAACGTGCAGCCGCTGAGTGTTTGGACGCAGGTCACCCCCATTGATTTCCCTGTTGGGTGAAGACAACTTTATCCCTGTGGCAAGTCCCTGGCTTATCTCCCCCGCCTGCGAGGCAGCCGACAGACACGCAGGGTGTTTTCTGGCCCCGTTTCAGGATGATTCAAGCCTGGCAGGTGTGAGCGGGATACCTGACTAGGGCACAACACACAGTGGCAGCAATGAGCAGCGCTTTCGGTTTTTGAAAGAGTGGGTTAGGAAGTGGACAAAGATGCCCAGCTGTGACGGGGTAGCCACATAAGAGGAATGTTCAAGCCACCACAATTAACACAAAGCCCAGTGTGTTGGACTATCACAGAGTGCAGGTGGCTGGGAAAGACAAGAAGAGAGAAAGTGTGAGGAAGTGGGGAAAAGGGTGGCAGATGGCTGTAGAATTGGATGTGTACAGGAGGAAAGAGAGAAGAATGCAACAAAAGGAGAGACTCTCAGAAGAGAGATACAACTCTACTAGAACTTAAAAGAGATTATTTCAATCTCACATCACAGAGCCGTACCCACAAAACACTAATAGCTGTAGAAAATGAGCTGATTTTCAAACATGTTCTCATTGATTCACTATTGCACCTCCGAGAGAGGAAATTACCTTGACACAGTGAAGCAAGCATTTGTGGAGATTGCTGCAGTGGATGTCTGTACGAGCACAAAACGTCAATAATGTACAGGAAGAATGAACAGCATCGCTGCGACTTTGTTATTTTCTAGATCTATCATCTGAGACTCGGATGATGACAGGATAGTAAACTGATGAATCAACAGGAGACTTATCTGGTGCTAAGTGTGTTTGGATTAGTAGGACGGTGACAAAGACTGAGGTACACACTCAAAAAAGTAAGAAAAGATTCTTTGTGATGTTTTTGGATTAAACAGAGATTAATTTCTTCAAAGCCCAGCTCAGGGCAAACGGCCAGCTGCCGCAGTAATTTATCCCATTTATCTTCAACTCAAACAAAAACAGGAAAGACTCGGGGCCATGTAAAGTGGCAAAACCCTTATGAATGGTGTCAAACACAAATACACAATGGGCTGCAGGTCATCATTATTTCTGACTTGCTGTCCTCCAATCAGAGGGGGGGTGACACAGCTGGGGGGCCACCGGTTGGACACTGCTATGCTAATCCATTAGCCACCTGCTTCGAGCGAGATCACGCTTGATTAAATTTCGTCTCCTTCAACAAAATGGGAGAGTCTGAGTCCACACTAAAGTAGTGAATGTAATATAGAGAATATACACACAAAAAAAACCTCTGATTTGTGCTGTATTAGGATTGTTCTACCTTCATTCGCCATGTCATGTTATTGTTCCTCCATTTTCCACCTTGTTTCATTTAGATTATGCTTTTCAGTGAAATTGCGTGTTGGTTCTCATTTTAAATGTCCTGTTGTTTTCTTGTTATGTGGAGAGGGTTTTTTTTTCTAGCCCTGTGGGTTAGACTAAGATCATTTTGACGATGCAAATGATCTCACATTTAAGTTGTTCTTACATTTTCTCCAATGATCAGAGGTAATGAAACTAAATTACCTCAAGAACTAGGATGTTAAAATCATTTTCCACATTTGCTTGCATTTTCGGGGGCACTTCTCTACTATTCCCGGGTGTCTGCTTTTGTTGTAATCTGTACTCAGCAGCTCCACACTGGGAATTAGCATTCAACCCTCTCCTTTGGCTTTAAAGGAAAATGTACAACAAGAGAGACTATGCTGCAGCCATCCAGGCGCTCTCACTTTACTAGCACACGAGTTCGTGTTTAGGTACCGCTCGGCCTTTTAAATGTCTAAGGATACCGCATCCAAGCACAGGCGTTGTGCGAGTCAGCTTTCCTGATGTCCTCCTCACAACATTTCTGTAACACTAGATGTGGAATGGGCTGTGTGCAAACCTTAGCATTGTTTGCCCCAGATATAATTCTGTTCCCTCTGAGTCACCTCTGGCTTAACAAGATCCCAGTGGTTTCATTTCACTGTTCACTACACACTCTCACTCTTCACACATTCACAGATGTGCACAGCCTCCAAAAATACAGCTAGGTGTTTATAAATGAGGAAAACTGTATAGAGAGCAGAAGACCCACCGTATTACCAAGCTAGCTCGTGTTTCACAAGCCAATGCTGAAAGCGTATTTTTGCAAAGATCGTTTTTCTTATTGCTTTTTCTAAAAAAAAAACAAAAAAAACATTATACTAGAACTTTCTGAGCTACAGGTATGTAGTATTGTAGTTGGTATTTTAACAAAGATTAAAAAAAAATGATTACTTTATTAGCATTTAACAACTCCAGCTCACATAACTGTGATTCATAGAAGGTAAGAAATAATATAATAACGAGGATCGTTGCGGTGAGACTGCTGTTGATGTTCAAATGGCTGTGAACAGATGCTTGCGTTGACAACCGTAGTGTTTTGGCTGTCTGAGCAAAACTGATCAGACGTGATTCATTTCTGAGCTGCTCCTGGCATTAATTATTGAATCACCGAAGCATTTGATCAATTGTGTGCGTTTTTGTCGTCTTCTCAATTAGGAATCAATTTGATCTTGTTGACTAACACATCTGATTTGTGATGGTGAGTGGCGTACCGTGATCTAAGATGATGAGTTGGGCGCTGGACTGGATGTTGCCTGCGTCGTTTTCTGCCAGGCACTGATAGAAACCCTCGTCGGACTTGACCAGACCCAGAACCTGCAGGTTGTGCTCCTTCTACAGAACAGGAAGGGGGGGGGGAAACAAAGACAAGCAGTTAATAATGTTACAAGTAGAATTTTCAACCAATCTCAAACTCTTCATTGTGACACTATGTTGATTCAAAATCATGCACATACTGATAGTACAATGTCTTCAGTGCAGAAAAGGGAGAACAGTGCCACACTTTAGTGCCTAATTAACTTACAATTATTTTGAAGTAGTCACTGGGGATGACAGCATCTCCATTCTTGACCCATTTGACAGTGGGAGCTGGTGACCCAGAAACCTCACACTCAAAGACGATGTCCATGGACTCATAGGCATAAATGTTGTCTGGCCGCTTGACAAACTGGGGAGGAACTGTGGAATCCAGATCAGAAAAATGAGTCAGGGAGGTTTAAAAATAAAAAATTAAACATTACATATATTGTGAAAGTTCAGAATAACTGCGTAAACAGTTAAAGCAAAGGAGCGCATAAGAGAGGATGATGAAATTCAGCAACCAATTTGTCAAAACTAGCCCGGCACATCAAACTCCAGCACTCTGGTTTCTGCCAGAACATGAACAAGACCAAGTGATGTCATACCTCCCCTTCAACTGCCAAATTGCCAGGAGGGTGGAAGAAACAACAAACAGTATCATCTAACAACAATTTATTCAATTATTTTCTGTATCCTTCACACAACTGAGACCTTTTGGAATATTTGATTTACAAAAAAAAGTTTCAATAACCTTGGTTCTTATTTATTCAAAAACAACAGCTATTTTGGTACCAGTACCGTGTGGTAGTGTGCAACACTAGCTAAGCCAAGCACTTGCAGATCTCCCCTAGTCCTGGTAATGAGGGCCAGAAAGGAGTTATTTGATCTGCTGGGGTGATACAGCACCTCATCAATCTGTTCTGGAACAAGGTCACTGGGAGCGCAGGGCCCAGGCCTCAATCCTCTCTCTATAATTGGACTGAATGTGTATGTGAGGAGAGACAAGAGTAAGACAGACTGTGCATGTGCGTGTCTGCATGTGAAATGCGTATGTGTGTGTGTGTGTGTGTGTGCGCACAAGTACCTTTGCCATCTCTGTGCATTCTCTGATAAGCGGCAACCTCGCTGACCACAGTTTAAATGGCTGTATTGTTAGTGAGTCGCAGTGTGTCAGGCTTCACCAACAGCCTCCTGGGCTCTGTCATTAGCATCTATTTTGCGGCTTTTCGCATGGGCTGATTGGATATTAGTAGCAGTAGGCGGATAGGGTCTTTTTCTGGCTTTATTCCGCAGGTTGTGAGGTCAAGTCCCCCTCAATGCTTGATGTAGCTGTGGCTAATTTACTCGAACATGAAATTGCCAGTTAACAGATTAGCCTTCATTCTGTTGGGACACATTGTTAGTTATAGCAAGAAAATGAAGACAATTTTTTTTTGTTATTAAAACCGCTAAAGAAACACTTCCCAGCATACACATTTCTCCACCAATAATAGCCTCAATGACCCAAAAAAAGCAGTGCAGCGACAGGACACAGTGGGCACTATGACATGTTTGTCTTTTCCTGACCTTAAAATGCACTTTGCCCATCTGTTTGGTATTTTCATGCCCTACACAGAGCACACAGAGAAAAAGTGAGAGGAGAGGAACTCAAAAACTCAATTGAAGTGGCACACAAAGAGAGCCCAATGCCATTCCCACAAAATGCTTTCTATGTATCCGCAGATATGTTTTTAATCTTCAACATGCAGTTTTAAATGCAAAATGTGATAGACTCTTGCGTCACTCAAAGTTATGGCATCAATAGCAGATCAGGCAAACTATAAAAAAAACAGAAACCTAACTGAATGCTACAAATTAACTTCAGTCAAATCAACCACACCATTTTGACATTGTGTGCCCCACATTTTGTAAATGCCTTGCGCTGGTGATGGCTACTGTGCAGTCAAAGCGATCTGTATCTGTTAACTAGGGTATGCAAGTGATACACATGGGTGCTACTGTTAACCGTTCTCATCAAGTGGTCTTGGGAGCTGTACTTATAACCCCACAGGCTCAACTTTTTAATGACAGCAACAAATTCATGCATCACTCAGATTACCAAAATGTATTTACAGGGTGAGGTTTCCTTCAAGTTTGATGCTACAAAATAAATTTAAAAACAAATTGCAGTGTTTCAAACAAAAGCTCACACTATCTTTTTTTATTGAGACTTCTAAATGGCAGAACAAGTCAAACACGAAACAACTGGATAGTGCCACAGAATATTGAAACATCCTTGTCTTGCTTTGCTTAATGAGTGTCTAGACTATTCTGTGAGCTATTGTGGTAAATACTGACAGAGGCAAGGATGGAAATGAGGATGGTGATGCTTGTGGATTGGATCACTGTATGATTGTCAAGACAGCCATCACTCTGCTCTGTGTGTTTTGTGTGTGTGTGTGTGTGTGTGTGTGTGTGTGTGTGTGTGTGTGTGTGTGTGTGTGTGTGTGTGTGTGTGTGTGTGTGTGTGTGAGCGTGCATGCATGCGTGCCGTTGTTCCCTGTAGCGGGATGTGTGAGCTGTGAATAATGTGCGGTGTCCCCAGAATATTTGCCTCTAGTAGCTGTGCAGCAGAGGCAGGTGGAATCCTTGGTTTACTTCAGTGTGTCAGGGACAAGACGTTAACACACCAGTGAGTCAGCGTGCGTGTGTTGAGCCATGTGTGAATATGAATTATTTCAAAAGTGTCTGGATACTTGTTTTGTCTCATTATTACTGGTGCTACCGTATATGCTATAAATAATCGTGTTTGCGTCCTTCCCTGCCGGCAATATGTGCATGGGTAGATTTTATGTTTTGCCGTTTGTAATACAAGTGTGTGTGCGAGTGTGTGTGTACAAGTGCCTGCTAACGCATGAAAACATATGTTTCTGTACGTCCATGCTGTCTCAATCTGTGCACGTTCATTATAGTTCTATGAGCTTTTGCATCACATTGCAATGCCTTTCTGTCCGTATATATATTGTATGTGTGTGTGTGTGTGTGTCTCTCTCTCTCTCTCTCTCTCCCCTCTGTCATTTTTCTCCCTGACTCTTAATCTTCCTATTACTCCCCATTTATCTCTCCATCTTTAGCCTCCCCCTCCCCATCTGAGCAGACATGCACCATTTTCTCTAAATGGAGTTCAGACATTTGGAACCTATTGGACTGAGCAATAGGTTCCTAGAAATGCCTATATATACCAATATTGCTTGGGCAGTGGGGGTGGAGGAAGCTTTCAGGACTTAACAGAGGGTGACTTGTGTGTCAAGGTGTGTGTGAGTGTGTGTGTGTGTGTGTGTGTGTGTGTGTGTGTGTGTGTGTGTGTGTGTGTGGTGTGCATGTCTGATGACCTTCCTTAATTGGCTGTTTACAGCATGAAACATGCATATGCAAATGTTAAGTTAGTCACATTCACAAAAGGATTCAGAGAAGTGCTACCGACGCCAGCTGTTGGTCAACTCAAACAGCACTGAAGTTACTGCGAGAACATCAATCTTCTTTCTCAAAAACAAGTTATTCATGACCACAGCATTGTAGATGGTGGTGGTGTCTTTGACCACTAGTAGTGCAGTAAAGCAATGTTTTGATCAGCAGGCTTCCTGCATTCTCTGGAGTAAAAGCACATGCACTACGATGCACATGAATGCCATGAGCATGAGGGTTGCCAAGATAAACATGCCGACAGCAGAGCAGCGTAACACTGGAAACAATACACTGTAAAAGGTGTATGCAAACAAAAGGAATTCAGGTTTCAACAAAAGGCTTTAGAAATCAGTTTTACTTTAAATTATCATGAAGTCAGAAACGTTCAAAATGTCGGACCATAACGATGTATACAGTGCGTTTTGTTGAAGAACTGTGAATACAATTGTGTGTGTATATAGCCTAATGGTAATTACACATGCATGTTTGGAGCATGTTTGCTTGATTGACAGGTGTCTTAGACTATCACACTCTGCAATGCTTTGGCTGCTCACACATTTCTCATCAACTCTTCCCCCCGGCTGCAGCCCTTAGCCAAATTTGGATTTTCTGGATCCAGTAACTGACAAAGATGGTGACGAGTGATAAATCCAAATTGGACTAAAAATATGTCCCTTCATGAACATATTGAATGACGTCACATACGCCAAGTCCATGTTTTTCTACACTCTACGGTTCACAGACACACAGATGCTCAAGTCTAAAAGATGGAGTGTGTCCAAACAGGCTGACTTGTATTGGAACATAAATATAACTCTCTAATGAAAGAGAAATCCAACCGAGGCAGAAAAACAACAAATGCAGATCTGCAAAAGAGAGAGAAATACAAACATCAAGACAAATATAAAGGAGGGAGAATACCCGAAAGAACTCTAATGTCAGTTCTTTGGGGCTGGTATTATCTCTCTAGCCTGTGGCTTAGTAAAAGAAGCTTTAAGGCAGACTTACATTGACTCTAGTGAACTACTAAAAGAGGGCCACAAAAAGGTCATGTGTGTGTCTCACTGTGAGCTTGTTAAAACAAAACCCCATAGGATTCCTAAAGGGATTGTGGGCAGATTACTGAATATAGATATACTGAGGGGACAAAATCCAGCCTCTCATCTATTGGTACTGGTAGAAAGAGTGAAATATCTAAGAAAAAAGTAGTCATCTATTAAGGCTTAATATAGGATTGTTAAAGCTGAGTGATCCAAATATAAAAGACATTTTCCTACTTTGTTACCTTGGGCGGAGTCCAGTTAGCTTCACACAGTTAAACAACAGCTCTTGGGCAGTCAGGGTTTCCTCTGAGGACAAGCGGAACTCGGACTGCGCTAATTACCCATTCCGCTCGTCCAACGATAACACTTCTACTCTTAATCCTGGCCAAAACAAACAGCATCAGCAGTAAGGCAAGAAAGATGCTTGGTGTTTGCTTTCCTAGTTATTGAGGAGAACATAATGTTCTGTTAGAGGCAAAGTCAGAGAGAGGGAGTTTAATCTTTGGATTGTTTTTTGTCAACTTTCTCTGATGGTTCGAAAATGACTAGAATTGAGTGAAAGCAGAGGCCTGAGATTGTCCATGAAATGCTGAAACAAAGCTCAATCGATGGTTTGGTTACAGCATGTAAGAGTTTGTAGCGTTTCCTCTGCACGGTGCCTTCATTTCAGAGAGTACAGTAAAGCTCTAAAAAAATAATAAATGTGATTATTTTGACTGATCTTGCAAATGCGATATGATTCACAATATTGGAGGGAATGATCATTTTTGCATCATTATTCTCACTTTTATTGAAAAATATACTGAAATTATCATGCCGTGATTTTTTACAAGGATCTGTCCCTAACAAAGATTTTTTTCTAAAGCCTATAAACTATGATTTGCAGGCCAGGACATCACTGCAGCGCCCCAATACTTAGTTCAGAGTGTTATTTTACCATAAAATTGTGATTAATTGTGTAGCCCTGCTTATATATATATATATATATATATATAGTGAGGGAAATAAGTATTTGAACACCCTACTATTTTGCATGTTCTCCCACTTGGAAATCATGGAGGGGTCTGAAATTGTCATCGTAGGTGCATGTCCACTGTGAGAGACATAATCAAAAAAAAAAAAAAAAAAAAATCCAGAAATCACAATGTATGATTTTTTAACTATTTGTATGATACAGCTGCAAATAAGTATTTGAACAACTGAGAAAATCAATGTTAATATTTGGTACAGTAGCCTTTGTTTGCAAGTACAGACGTCAAACGTTTCCTGTAGTTTTTCACCAAGTTTGCACACACTGCAGGAGGGATTTTGGCCCACTCCTCCACACAGATCTTCTCTAGATCAGTCAGGTTTCTGGGCTGTCGCTGAGAAACACGGAGTTTGAGCTACCTCCAAAGATTCTCTATTGGGTTTAGGTCTGGAGACTGGCCAGGCCAGGCCAGAACCTTGATATGCTTCTTACAGAGCCACTCCTTGGTTATCCTGGCTGTGTGCTTCGGCTCATTGTCATGTTGGAAGACCCAGCCTCGACCCATCTTCAATGCTCTAACTGAGGGAAGGAGGTTATTCCCCAAAATCTCGCAATACATGGCCCCGGTCATCCTCTCCTTAATACAGTGCAGTCGCCCTGTCCCATGTGCAGAAAAGCACCCCCAAAGCATGATGCTACCACCCCCATGCTTCACAGTAGGGATGGTGTTCTTGGGATGGTACTCATCATTCTTCTTCCTCCAAACACGGTTAGTGGAATTATGACCAAAAAGTTCTATTTTGGTCTCATCTGACCACATGACTTTCTCCCATGACTCCACTGGATCATCCAAATGGTCATTGGCAAACTTAAGACGGGCCTTGACATGTGCTGGTTTAAGCAGGGGAACCTTCCGTGCCATGCATGATTTAAAACCATGACGTCTTAGTGTATTACCAACAGTAACCTTGGAAACGGTGGTCCCAGCTCTTTTCAGGTCATTGACCAGCTCCCTCCGTGTAGTTCTGGGCTGATTTCTCACCTTTCTTAGGATCATTGAGACCCCACGAGGTGAGACCTTGCATGGAGCCCCAGTCCGAGGGAGATTGACAGTCATGATTGCTCCAACAGTGGACCTTTTTTCACCAAGCTGCTTGGCAATTTCCCCGTAGCCCTTTCCAGTCTTGTGGAGGTGTACAATTTTGTCTCTAGTGTCTTTGGACAGCTCTTTGGTCTTGGCCATGTTAGTAGTTGGATTCTTACTGATTGTATGGGGTGGACAGGTGTCTTTATGCAGCTAACGACCTCAAACAAGTGCATCTAATTTAGGATAATAAATGGAGTGGAGGGGGACATTTTAAAGGCAGACTAACAGGTCTTTGAGGGTCAGAATTCTAGCTGATAGACAGGTGTTCAAATACTTATTTGCAGCTGTATCATAAATAAATAGTTAAAAAATCATACATTTTGATTTCTGGATTATTTTTTTTTAGATTATGTCTCTCACAGTGGACATGCACCTAAGATGACAATTTCAGACCCCTCCATGATTTCCAAGTGGGAGAACTTGCAAAATAGCAAGGTGTTCAAATACTTATTTTCCTCACTGTATATATATATATATATATATATATATATATATATATATATATATATACATACATACACACACACACACACACATATGGATTTAAAATTTCAAAATACAACAATCCCTGTAATAACAGGCATCTTAAAGGACAATTCCAGCTCAAAACGAACCTAGGGGTTAATAACAGATGTGTACCCACTCGATTGCTCTCTGGGACATGTTTTCATGCTAATCGAATGGGTTTGTAGCTTGAAACAAGCTAGCGCGGACCGCTGATTAGCTTACAATGCTAGTATTCGGGGCACAGGGAAAGTAAAAACAAATCGCTAGTTATACCACTAAAAAGGCTCAAAATATCACCAAACTTCAACGGCTCAATGAATCCACTTTACAGTTTGACAGGCTGAGTAATTCCTGTCAGAAGCTGCTGCTGCCCACTGCAGAGGGAGCAGCTTGGGACAAACATAGGTAAGGTACTTTATTTGTCACATACACGTACATGTAGCGAAATTCATTCTCTGCATTTAACCCATCCCTCAAGGGAGCAGTGGGCAGCCAATGACAGCGCCCGGGGACCAACTCCAGATCTGAGCCAGTGCCTTGATCAAGGGCACTGACTGGAGAACCTAGTACATGTTTTTGATGGTGAAACTAACACACAGCAGCTCTGGTTGAACAAAGCACTTGGACTCAATATAAAAACACGGAGACGCACATCATGCAGCTGTGAAATTAGACAGAAACACCTGCCCACACCTCTTTATCTTTATCATTTCAGGACAATGCACATTTGATGAACATGTACAGCAGTACACGTAAAAATGCCAGATTGCAGCCCAGGGGCTAATTTCCATCTGTAGTCCATTAGGCAGGTTGAAGTTACAATTAAAAAGGACAAAAGATATACAGTAGTAACATTTGCTACTCTACTACTCTGGCTGAGAAGACACCCCCTGTGAAAAAGGTGTTGCTTCTTATCAGATTAGTGTTCTTTTAATGGATGGAAAGTTTCTTTTTATTTCGACCAGAATACATCTGCTCTGTGACACTGGAGGGGGGGCAGGAAGATGGCATGCCGAAGTAAAAACAGACCAAAATATCCACTAGATCTTATCAGATTACTAATTCTTCCATGCGTCATTTAAACAACTATTCCTGTCACTAGATGGAAAAAAAATGCTTTGAGAACAGTTCAGGAAAAAAAAAAAATTAATTCTCTCCCACATTTTCAACTGAGATGTTAATAGAAGCCACACATGCTTTGACTTTTGTTAAGTTACAGTCGCAATGTTTTTTCCCGGTGGACCACCGTGAGCAGCCTAAAGTATGTAGATGCGATATAGAGACAATGTCTTACTTTTCTCTCGCAACAAAAGAGTAAAGAAGAAGCTAGAACTGTGAGATGAAATGTAGCATATGTAGCATGTCTATTTTTATACAACAAGGCAAAAACACTCCTCCTGTCTGCGGTTATAAATCCTTAGCCCATAGGAGAGACGTGAAACTTTTAAACAGGGCAGGGATTTCCTGCATGTGAGCACTGTACAGGGAAAGAACAATTAAGTTGATGACATGATAGCATGAGGCCACGATAGACTCGGAGCCCTATTAAACTGGAAACATGCATGTTTGTGGAGAAACTATTTCTGTCCTGCAAACACACACATACAGAGTCCAGGTCTGGGTGGTAACCCTGTCACGCAAGACCAGAATCAAAAGCTGCTGCCTCTTCTGGCCTCGTTCATCCTCTTGCCAGCTCTAATAGAGGGTGAGGTGTCACAGCAAAGTCATACTGAACAGAACAGAGACACACACACAGACACACAATACTAGATGTGATGTGAAAGGAAGGACAAGTTAAATGTGTTATTGAAAAAACTTCTATTTAGAGCCTGACATTCTTCAAAACTACCTGCCCTGAGTTGTATTGTAGTATGAAGAAAAAGCGTAGCCTCACTATAATGCCACATTGTGTTTCCGTTTACACAAATACAGACTCCAGGGCCCTTTATCTCACCGGCACTTAGATTGTATTTAATAAAAAGATTTGGAACATGCTGCTCTGGGATACCTATTTGCTTATTCATGACAGCCGCTGACATTATCTCTTCTGCAACGGTTTGTATATCATTTCAAGAGGTTATCCTGTTTGTTCAGCTGTCGTGTCCATATAAGCTACGCAAACAAACAGCTAACTGCTTTGATAGCATGGAGAATGACTAGTTAAGCCATAAATCCGCCATTGTTTGCTACCAATCTTACTTGTTCGAAAAATACCCCACTGTGTCACCTTTCTGTCCAGACCTTCTCCGGGCTTCCAAAGTCTCTGCCATAATGAAGTGGTAATCAAAGCGGTGTGATCAGTAGGATTCACTGCTGAGGGACTGTAAATGTCTGGGTAGTGTCTGGGAAACCATTTCCTCCCTCTTCCATGTACACTACAGTTAGAGACCACTATAATTCATACTAATCAGATTATTTCAGAGATTTGACTGGATCATACTTTACTAATTCACATACTATGACATACATACAGTATATCTTTTTCAGAACAATCGTTGTATACTACTGTCAATGTGTTGTCACATTTGTTAGGGCACTCTTAATCTATACGTTCAATAACATGAAACTTAGTTTTTGTGTCTAGCAAATAGTAGTTACCAAAGCTTATTGAATGACAATAATGTGGGTAGATGCGTGGCGTGAGCGTGGCGTTGTCTGCCGCTAGCCTCGTCTGTACACATGTATGTTTCCCGTTGATAAACTGCACTCAGGCAGTAGTATACTTCATGTTAAACATAAATATATACTGATTTGATTACAGCAAAGACAACGTCGGCAGTATTGACGGCAAAATAGGATACAGAATGCGTGACACGCACGTCTCGGGCGCGGCTCGAGCCTCGCCTGAGACGTGCGTGTCACGCAGGCAGTGCGCAAGCTCTAACCTGTTAACATGGCAGCCGAAATAAAAACGGACACGCCACGCAGCCAGTGTGTAGCCGGCCTTAAGTCAACTGAAGAGCCACCATAGCAGGTTCAATGTCTGAACAACAGACACATCTGAAAACCGTGCATATGAAGTGAATGCATACAGGTGTACAAAGTATGCGTATAATTGATATTGTGTGGCATCATTATGTTTGCATTGTTGTGTGTTAGTGTGTGTGTGTGTGTGTGTGTGTATATATATATATATATATATATATATATATATATATATATATATATATATATATATATATATATATATATATATATATATGTATGTATGTATGTATGTGTATGCGTTCACACCTGCTGCAGCCCCCATGCATCGCTCCCTCCAGAGATGAGCACCAGCTGCATCACAAACCCCCAAGCTATCTCCAGGCTAAACCTAACGATGTTTCACCGTATCAAATCCCCGGCTGACTCTCTTTCCCTAAGCACAAAACTGTCCAGTGTTTATGGAAAGCCACTGGCCGTAAACACAAATTTTCTCCTCGTTACTGCAGTAAAAGAGGCCCTGTTTTTAGAAGCAGTCAATCATAGGAAACAATTGTTATGACGTTAGTATGGATTCAGACCACACTGATTTGTATGAGGGTCTTTTACCAGCAAAATTACTTCTTTGAGGGAATCAATTGACCTTTCAAGTGTCACTTCTGTTGTCAAGGGAGCAAATCAATGCCACAATCTGGTTGCTTCATGAATCGGGATGAAGCAAATGCAATAAGGCCTGCGAGTCTACAGCATGGGATTGAATCAAACCGTTTTATCGTATGACAATGACCGACTCAACAGTATTCCATGAATGCTGATCAATCCTCTACAGTCATTGTCACATCGGAGGTGGAGGCTGGCAGGGGTCAGGTCAGAGACATGAGGGATTTCAGCGAGAATTCGGTGGACAGACTTGAAGACTGAAAAACCAGTCAAGTCAGATGTCCTCCTGTGACCTGATCCAATTTTCCATTACCGTCTCCTTTAATCACAGTGAGCAAGGGGAAATGATGAAAGGGCGGTGGAGGGGTGATGAAGAGATGAAGGGATTTGGGGAAGAAAGAGATCGAGTCATAGCATGATGTGGCTGCGTGTGAAATGCAATGAAGCCGGGAATGAGCCTCAGGGTGTTCCCCCGCCGACCTAAAGTTATTTCATACCAAATCCTGTTGAGTTGCTTCACCTGGGAAAAGCATACAAGCACACTAGATGTGTTTGTGTTCATGTGTATTTTTCTTAACAACACACAAAGTCTGACAACAGTAATTACAAGGCAATTACTGTGGGTGTGTCTCATATGTGTGAGAACAATTTAACTCACCAATATCTAATGCATAGATGTTAATATTTATGGGCTAGTTGAACACACACACACACACACACACACACACACACACACACATATATATATATATATATATATATATATTTTTAGGACAGATGAAGACATGAAAGGGGAGAGAGAGGGGGGAATGACATGCAGCAAAGGGCCGCAGATCAGAGTCAAACCCGCGGCCGCAGCGTCGAGGAGTAAACCTCTACATATGCGCGCCTGCTCTACCAACTGAGCTAACCCGGCCACATTTAAAATGTATTTAACCAGGAAAACCCTCATTTGAGATTTTAAAAATCGCCTTTACAAAAGTGTCCTGGTTGAGACAGAACGTTAAACACAGTTTCCGACAGACACACAATAACATTTCAGATCACAGCATGAGTATAGCAAAAATAAGACTCCGGTCATCCTAGATCACATATGGACAAATAGCTCAGTCAAAGTATCTACAGTACAACCTGATGTCCAACTCCTTAAATCTATTTTTTAAAACACAAAAAGACCAGCTCCCTTAGACCCATATCAGTCTGCGAATTCCAAGCAGCAGTAACAGCATACCTAAAAGCACATTTTTTCCTATTTCAAGACGGACTTTGGGGACAGATAGCAAAGTAAGTCTTGTGAATATGGCATAATATGGTGAATATAAATGAATAGCGATGAGTCAAAGTTCATGTAAGTGTTCAGAGTTCTGAATATTGATAACTTGTTATGATGATTTCAAGTGCTGGTCATTTGTTACGACAGTGCAGTGTGAATATTAGTAAAGGTATCACTGGTCACACTATACCTGTACATTCTAGTTGTTTTTATAAAGAGGTTATACATTTTTGTATTTTGCACCATGCCATAAATATCCAGCTTATTTATGTATTTATTATGGACCGGTTTTGTACAAATTAAAGCTAAGACTAGTCAGCGTTCACTTGGGAAATAGCAGCTGCTACTTGGGAAAGTGTGATAATTAATACTCCTAAAACAAATATGTCTCAAAACAAATATGTCGAGAATTTTAATTTGCTCATCAACACTGAATGTTGAGTGTTAAATACTACAGCATCAGCAGTCTAGTTTCTTCACAGAACTGACCTAAAATGAGATGCAGCACGAACACCATTTCGACCTGAAGCCCATAAACTGCCAGAAATTTATTTTAAATCATGAACAGGACAAACCTTACAGTATATACACAGACAGGTGTGTACTGTTGCTGTAATGTCACATGATACAAATACAGCTCAAATCGCAATGCTGATTATTTTGTTTACTACTTAATTAATATTTAATACTAAGCAGAGATGCACCGACTCCAGGATTCGGCTTTGGCCGAATATCGGGCTTTTTGACGGGGTTCGGTTTCTGCCTAACCTAAGAATTTTTTCACCACGAACCGAACCCTGCGCTTACACTAGGCGCGCTACGCTGGTCGACGTAATGACGCCGCCGTTGATTACAGGAAGGTGTTTACGTAGGTATACCGTTCAATGCAGTAGGCTGTGAGAAAGTGAAAATGAAACTCCGGAGCAGAAAAAGTGTTGTTTGGCAGTAGGCCTGCACGATTTGGGGGAAAATAGGAATCACGATTTTTTAGCTTAAAATTGATATCACGATTCTCTGCCACGATTTTTTTCTCACAAAGTGTAAGGTTTATTGCACACATGAACCATGACAAAACTAAACAAACTGGCAATACCAAACATAGATTATTTTTTTTGGGGCACCTATAGCACATTGCGCATCACCACAAACCTGTAAACATAAATTAAGTACATACTGGTCATTTAAGTACAGTAGGCTACCAAAAATAGTGACATATAACACAATGAACTAAATATGACCCTGATACAGGCTCTATCTGAACTCCTTGAACATGTCTTCACATAATTAAAACATGTTAATGTCAAATGCTTTCAATAAATTAATTGAAGGAGAAAAAAAAAGAAAGAAAAAAATCGAAGTAATTTAAAAATGTAATTGAGATCACGATTTTCTAACGATTTATCGTGCAGGCCTATTTGGCAGTACTTTGTCAAAAGAAGGTGATTCAAGTCGAGCTTCTTGTTCAAAATGCAATGCCATTTTGTTTCGTGGTGGCAAGGACCCTAAACACTACACAACATGGCCACTGTTAAAACATTTGTGTATGAAACATCCGAAAGAATACGATTTGTGCATGAAGGAATCTCCAGACAGCAGCCAAAATGCAGCATCTTCAGGTACGGCAAAGGAAGGGACAGATGAAAAACTGGTGTTAACTAGACGACCATTACCAGCTTTGCTAGCCCTACACTGAACAAAAAGTGGTAACTATGGTAATTGTCAAAATAGTTTTTCCCACCTATCTTCCTGGCATAATGTTGCCTATTCTTTTTTTTTTTTTTTTTTTTTATAGTTAAAATAAAATGAAAAATACACTGCTGTGCAAGTTGTCTACTTCATTAATGTGTGTTAACTGTGTTAATGGACTGAGGTTGGGAGTAGGATTTGGTATTCAGTTTCGGATTGGGCAGAATCTTAACCAGTGGATTCGGTATTTGGCCGAACCCCAAAAATCTGGATTCGGTGCATCCCTAATACTAAGTGTGATTAGTGTAAATGTTTGGACAAACATTTAAGAAAACACACTGTATGGTGCTTCATTTGCAGAGGTAAACTGTATGTGTCTTCTCACTATGTTGTCTGCTATCTTAAAAAAAAAAGCTACTCTTTCAGTCTGTACTTATTCTAGTAGTTGTCTTTCTCCTGCCAGCACCATTTGCAGCTCAAATCTTTCTGTTGTTCCTGTGTGGGGTGGAGTGACCGTATGTGAAACGGCAGATATAAACAGGTACTAAGACTCCATATGCTGCCTACTTCTGCTATATACATCGCTCACTGTCAAAGCTGCCTCAATATCTCCAAAGACATATCCTTTTTCATAGTGTGCAGGACATCTCAACATGGCTGAGTTACCTGCTTGTGCACCTCTACATAGTTTGCATGCAAGACACACACACACACACACACACACACACACACACACACACACACACACACACACACACACACACACACACACACACACACACACACACACACACACACACACACACACACACACTTTCATTTCAAACTAAATTGTCAGTTGCTTTGTTTCAGGTCTGGGATATGCATCCTCAGGGCATTTAATAAGCTCATTCCCAAACATAATGTGATAAAATGAGACTGTTTTCAGCTCTCCACCACTGCACTCTCCTTAGTAACTAACTAATGCATCCTTACTTGCCACTGCTCTTCAAAAACCTCCAATCTATGCCTCAGTTTTAGCCTGTACGATTACTTTGTTCCTAATTTACTCCAAAAAATAAAGCCATGAGTATGTTCTAAGATTGGCTGACTTGTAACTATGTAACCTGATTTATTTTTGATCCGTGCTTCTGGCGGTGTAATGATTTTGTGCCTCTGGTCGTACAACAGAAGGCCGACAATGTGGGTTGCTGAGGGTACCTTGTATGGTGAGTTGGGCCTGGGCTTCAATGGTTCCATTGGTATTTTCGGCCATGCAGGTGTAGATGCCGGCATCCTCCTCTGTGAGATTAGATATCTGGACACTGCCTCCTCCCAGCACCTCCACACGGCCCTCACTGGAGACAGAGAGATACAAAGTTGTGGGGAAGGAAGAAAGATAAAATGATTTAGGTGTGACTGTGACCAAGTCTCCTGACCTGTTCCTTTTTAAATAGCATGAATGACCTTTGGGGATTTGCTACATGTAACACTGTCAGCATCACATGCAGGAGACCTCAGGCCTCAACAGTTTTTGGAACCAGACTTATGTAAAAAGTAATTACAGCCCATTTCCATGAAGCATAATTCCTTCCCACTCATTCAGTTCACTGAGTGGTAAATGTTGCAGCCTCTGGAGCTCCATGTTCACCTACTAGCCTCAGGTTGACTCCATCATCTGTCACCTTTTACCAACTCTGAATAAATAAAAGATGCTAAAATCTGAGTCAACTGCCCTGAAAAGGGCCATCTACAATTCTTCTGGACTGCTTGAGAACTCAGAAATCTTGTGGCATTAATAGTTTAAAAGAGTACATGTACCAAGGCTAACTGAAGTAACAGCTGGGGCTTGTAGTTTGTACAGTGTCACCGCCGCGGCTGTTACATCGCCATAACAAATGTTTTCGTTCTCTTTCATCAGCTGTAAATGCACTGGGGGTGACGTGCATCTACAAAATCTAAATACAACGATCTGACAACAAGAACTGTGGTTTCTTTCCATCAAGTATTGACAGAGGTGATGTGTATCCACTAGGGGTGTGATGAGATCTCCTTGTACGAGATCTCGCGAGATTAAAACGTGACGAGATTTCTCGTCGAGGTGAAAAGTTTACATATTGTGTTCGTCTTGTCTGTCACTCTTTCGCCGTTTATTATTTCCACAGGAAAACCAAAATGTTGCCACACAAATGATTTAAAAGTGGCAGGGGGATCTTCAATAGTAATTCCACGCTCCATCACGCTGACATCACATCGCCTCACGAGACAACTTTTCACCTCGGCGATAAATCTTGTCTCGTCTCGTGGAGTAAGCGTCTCGTCACACCCCTAGTATCCACACCAAAATGTTCATACGATGAAGGTTTACAACCTCATCGTTTTGAGTATTTTCCTTCTCTCATACAGGCTCTACGTACTATTCACTCTGTGTTATGCTCAAATTTCATAATATATATTTTGTCCTTAGGTTACATCATTCATAAAAAAAATCTTGTATCTTGTGTCCTGTATAAAAGATATATTTACATACTGAAATACACAGTGGCAGGAGATAGAACTAGCTCACTGAAAACTGGATAACAGTTGTTTGATTCATGTATTGACTCATTTCAGACTGGGCAACCTAAAATATTTATCATTATAAACTATTTGTGCCTAATCCAAAAATATAACCACACAAATATTTGTATAGCCTCTTTTTGAACCAATGACCATCCTCCATTTTAAAACGGTCCCAACTTTGATTTTCCCAATAGGCCCAGGGGGAAGCAGTCTGCGGCCAAGCTCTGGCTTGATTCAACAACCGCTGGAGCAATAGAGTAGGAGGAGGCTGAGAGGACAGAAAACAGAAATCAATAGCTTACAGAGAGAACTCTGCGTTTAGAAAGAGAGAAACATCGAGGCAGGGGAGACAAGTAGGAGCAGCGGGACCGGCTGAGGAAGATAACAAATCAAAAAGGGACCACAGCAAGTAAGATGCAACCGAGGAACGCAAGATCAGTGCATAATGGTTTTTGCACAGAGTGAGGATACATGCAGAGCTAAAGAGGGCACTGAGGAGTGGCCGGGTTAGCTCAGTTGGTGGAGCAGGCGCACATACGTAGAGGTTTACTCCGCCTAAAATGCCCCAAAAAATAATCTTAAAAATAAAGAGTGCACTGAGGAAAACACTATGCTGCGAGTTGATTTAGTTTTAAATTAGTCTATATCCTTCATAGTTCCACTTGGAAGGAAATTCCGCCGGATGGCATTTCTTTAAACCAATCACAATTGCCTTGGGTGGCGCTAAGAGCCGGACGGATCAACCATGCCTCTCAGAACAGCCTCGGGAAGGAACTTGTTTTGGTGGAACACGTGTACGTTGTTTTAGTCGTGCAACAGAAAACTCAGATTGGACAGATAGTCTAGTTAGCTGTGTGGATTTCCCCTGCAGAGATCTGAGGAGCAGTTATCCATAGTCCTCAGAAATCCACCGGAGTTTAGAACGCCAACACAAAGAAAGCGGAAGGTAACGGACATCCGGCCCAAAATGAGGGACATCCGGTGGAACAATCCCGTAAATGAAACGTCCTCGATATAGACTATCCTATTTTTATAACAACTCTGATCTATGTAGGACCTGCTGTCTGACCCAGGCCAGCAGCAGGTTTATGGGGTCCGATCAAAAGAGCGATGTTGACCCGTTCAGACCGACAGTAAAACACACAGATGACTATGTCAGTCTAAAAGTGTGCTATCAAACACACTGAGCCAATTCTGACAGCAGTAGATTGTATAATAAAGGAACCGTACACAAAAAATATGATGCTCAGCAGGGCGGCTGACAGAGAATGCCCTGGGTCTTCAAGATGGGGGGGAAAAATTGGTAACCTAAGTAGGCAGCTGTCTTTTTGGTTCTGAGACCACAGAACATAACACAGAACCACTAGAAATGCCAAATGGCTTTCTGTACTTGACTACTTCTCTGTGCACATTAGAGAGTATGGCTGATTCTGCTGAGAGGCTCTGTATGACAAATCCCTGCTGAATGAGAAATTCCTCTGAAAGAGTTGGCTGTGCCAGGCATTCCTGCAGTCAGCCTCACCAGGACAACTATTCAGACTCTTGGCCTTTAGTGCCGCATGCACCATTAGGGGCATTGACAGCTTTCTCTTGTACTTGAAAGAGGAACACACAGCACGTATCAAACCACCAGGCAATTTCTCATTCTCATTCAAGTCAATCTTACTGCAGCAGCTAAAGTGCTCTGTGGAACAAAGAATGTTTTACTGTTTATAGACCATGAGGGAGGGAGACAAAGTAAATTGGCTTGAGCCAAATGGGCTAAAAGATACCTTGCGCTATTGTGAAGGATCACTTGTAGTCATTTAAATAAAGACAAGGTGCCTGCTGTAAGGATATGAAGGATATCGTGTGCATTAGCTGCAGGTCCTTGGCGAGAGATGCTGGTAAAATGAGGCTCTAATTAAAACTACATTATCTGGATTCACCTGCAGAGAGCTGTTAAAATTAGCTCACCGCTGCCACTTCATTTCGTTACAAAAAGCAGACGCACACGTGCGTGCACTCGTACAGCACAAGCAGCGTGAAGATAACAGGGATGAGGTGCGTTGATGCTAATTGGCTACTTGCTCTCCCGTTCAGGTTTGGTGTCAGCGTTTTTACTAATCCCACTTCCAGCAGCTACGACTTTCCACACTGCTTCCGTTGTGGTGTGCATAAAAAGGACACAATGTTGTTGTATCTCATTACAAACACCCAGTCAAATATAGTTTACCTTTCAAAAAAAAAAAAAAAAAAAAAAAAAAAGTCTAGATATTGACTTTCCTTGTTGTAACACCTAAAAGATTGTCTTTCAGTTACAAGATGTTGGAAAGAATAACATCCTCCTTCTTCTGAAGCTCTCTCTAGTGTGTAGCAGGGTACAGGAGAGGTGTTGAGAATGTCCTGTCAACATTTAGATGCCTCTAACACAATCGTGTCCCCTCTTATGCCATTCAGCTTTGAAGGCGGTGGCAGCCACGGAGACTTCAGAGAAGGGCTTTGGGGTGGAAGAACACATTTGGTATGTGTGAGTGGTGACTCAGCCTTCCGTAACACAGAGTGGCAGCAAGGTCAGCATACCTGGGCGAGGGGAAGCTGCAGATCACTAAAGAAGTGTGTGTGTGTGTGTGTGTGTGTGTGTGTGTGTGTGTGTGTGTGTGTGTGTGTGTTGACGAAGGCAGTGCAGTCACAGAGCAATCAGTGGTGCTGTGACAGTGGTTGGGCACGAGTCATGCTATCTGCAGCACAAGGGGGAAGGCAGGTGCAATCGCAACGGTCACAAAAAATCTCTAAACTTTTCTGTTTTGCCTCTCTTTTCTCTTGTTTTTCTCTGTTCAAGTTTCTTTTTCACTCCTTACTTTCCTCCTCCTCCTCTCTCTGTAGATCTACAAACCAATCCACCGTCTTTGTAAGCAAATTGAACTTCCATCCTTTTGACCGGAACATAATCTCAACAGTTCTATGAATTTCAATCATGTTCAAAGTGTGGAAAAAAAAGCAGCATTTTACAGCCAATGAGGAGAGACCACGGATTGGAATGCTTTTTACCGCTTCCAAAACAAAACATTTTGTTCTTCAACTATTCCTGTTCACATATGAGCTTTAGCACATGGGTTAGGGTTGGGAAAGGAATGCGAGACACAGAAGAGGGAAGATATAAATTAGACTGGGTAATAGGTAATAAATGACTGAATAAACAAATAGAAATGAATGTGAGAAACAACCTGGTGCCAACAGCACGGGCTGGGGCTTCTCAAGTGACTCAGCCATGAAAATGTTTTTGTTTTCCTCTGGCTCGTAATGAAAAGCTGCAGGGCCCTCGAGACAAAAACAGCTCTTGCATACCTGACTTTATTTGCTTCTCCTTTTTTTTTTTTTTTTTTTTTAACCCTCCCACGGTCCCCAGGAGTAAACCGATCGTTTGATTAGTGCATATTACAATGAAGCCTGCAGCCCATAACTCGCATACTGTTCTTTTAAATGGCTCCGGTGGGCCCTTGGGGTGCTTAAAGCAACGTGAACTCTGTGTGTCCTGTGCTGTGTCACATCCACAAAACGTCAGCACTCCACCAGATTATAAAGCCTTTAAATAGGACATATACCCACATAATGTCGGATGAAGGGCCACAGTAAAGCCTGAAGGTGAGTTTTTTTTATGCTGTGAAAGACAATGTGCAGGTTCAGGCTATAATAAAGACCCACAATGGGAGTTCTATTTCTACTAATGATGATGATGTTGCAATGTTTTAACATAGTTTCTAATCAAACAAATGCAACCAACTGTAGATTCAGCCAATGGCCAATCCCCAATGTATTCCTCTTATCCTCGATTCCTATAGGACAATAAACACAACATGACAAGAATTCAAAGAAGAACAATAGATGCTTGTGCGTTTGTGATGTGCTGGAGACTAAGAGACATCCTAAAAGGAGACTGCCAGAAAACCATTTCTTGTTTTCTCAGCCCCACATGCCAGCAAAACCACTCCATTACCTTAACCCACTCTGCTGCTGCCATTTATCCTTTTACCAGTGGTGAAGAAATTTAAGTTTCTAAGCAGAATTCTAACCTTATGGTCCCTCGTGTGTATCTGGATGAATGTGGTGTGCTGGACACCTACAGTACTGTACATGCCAACCTCTCTCAATGAGGGAAACATGTGGAGAGGAAGAGTTTCTATTAATACTCACAAGGATCTTAACTCTTCCTTGAGCGCTACTTTTTACACTTTGATACACCTATAAAATCTAATTCAATCCAGTAAAACATCACAGCCATAAATTCTACCTTTACAAAGATAATAATTCCCAATTTCAATTGACACTATTGGAGAGGTATTGATTTAAAGTGCTCATATTATGCTTTTGGGCTTTTCCCCTTTCTTTTATTGTGTTATATAGTTTTTTGTGCACATTATAGGTTTACAAAGTGAAAAAGCCCAAAGTCCACCCCAAAGGGACTTACCATCTCCAACAGAAAACACTGTTCACAAACTGCTCCAAACAGCTCTATTGTAGTCCAGCCTTTACTTCCGTGACGAACGTGCGTCATTTTGTAACACACGTTATAATGCTCACCTAGCTGCTAGCATGGCACGCCATATGCATTATATTAAGACGGATTTCTAATAAAAGATTAGAAACACCACCATTAACTACGACCTTAGGCAAGGCAATTTCATTTATACAGCACATTTCAAAGGCAATTCAAAGTGCATTACATAAAACATTAAATAGCAATTAAAAACAGTCATTAAAGAGAATAGAAAATAAAAGCAAGTTAAGATAGAATAAGACTTAGTATTAAAGTGCTCATATTATGCTCATTTTCAGGTTCATAATTATATTTTGAGGTTGTACCAGAATAGGTTTACATGGTTTAATTTTCCAAAAAAAAACACCATATTTTTGTTATACTGCACAGCTCTCTCTCACACTGCTGCAGCTCCTCTTTTCACCTTGTGTTAAGGTCTCTGTTTTAGCTACAGAGTGAGACCTCTTTTCTTCTGTACTATCTTTGATTGCACTCGAACATGCGCAGTAGCTCAGATGTAGATCATGTCAGCTAGCTCCATAGACAGTAAAAGAAAAGCGGTTTCTCCAACTTCGGTCAGTTACAAGGCAGGATTAGCTGGGAGACTTCTAAACGAAGTTTGCATGCTAGCGCTAGCATGCTAACGGTTGTGGTTAGCCAGCTCGTTTCGGCTAGTGACGTAAAAAGCCGTGCAGATTTTGAACAGCTCACCCGGAGACTGAAGGCAGGATACATTCAGAAACCGTATCTCACTCAAAACAGCATGGAAAGTTTGTATGCGTGTTTAAGCACCAGAGACACAAAATAACACCCCAAATCCCAGAAAAAGGGATTTTTTCATAATATGAGCACTTTAAACATAGTTTAGTTAATACCTCTCGGAAAGTTTTAACAAAAACTGGAAGCTTTGTTAAGGAAGAATATATGCAGCTGAACTGTTGTATTATATTTCATTACATTATACAAGTGTACCTAATAAAGGGCCTTCCATATTCGCATTCCAACACTTAGATGACAAGAAATTAGGATTCTCAATTTTTTCACCCTGAACAACAGGCTAGGCAGACTTCTTTAGATTCTTTGGTCTGGGTAACTGCTGTATTTGTCGGCTGAATCTGTCCTTTCCAATGACATGTCACTAATGGTTAATCTGAGGAAAGGAACAAGTTAAAATCATCAAAGTCATTAGATTTTAATATGTTGTATCTTTGACAAGCTGAAAGATTGCGTTGCAACCCAGGTTTTCTTATTGCAGTGGCTGTATGAAAACAACATAGAAAAGAGCAGAATGGTGAAGAATGTCTTAAAATTGGTTTTAAAACTGAAACTGAAAGTTTAAAAAGCCAATGGCAGCAGCTTATGGTCTGGGTGTTAACAATGTAAGTGCGTTCAAAAGGATGTAGAGAACAAAGCCGGTTCAAGTTCTGGTGTCACCTTTTGACTTCACTCAAAAATGCAGACAATTATACTGTACATGATTGCATCTGAAGGATTGTTAGCTTAGATGAAATTTTAAATGGCAGTGTCATTTGCTGGGCCATGCTGCCCTTTTCAAAAGCAGTAGAACCAATTCTTCTGTGTGCGCATGCAGCATTACCAGAGCTATCAAAATTGTCAAACAGTTATAAGAGTATCAGTGGTTGGAATTTTACATAATTCAAATTCATCCAGAATTCCTACTGCTAAATGTCTGTTGTGAATTGCCAATTTCATTGCACATTACAGTTATAATGCTTCAGATTTTCATAACATCTAGTGTCGCATTGCCAGACCTATCTCCACAGTGTCAGCGCTGGAGTATGGTCTGGCTACACCAGATTATCTATTTTGGGATAGGGGGGAAAAAAAACACTGATTTATTTCTTTAAAAGGTACACTGTGAAGTGTTTTAAGTATTTTATTAGCTAAAATCAATGTCTTCATTCATAAATATGTCCTCATTGGTGTAAAATTACCTCTGGCAATGATATGACTCATCCTCGTAAGCGAAGAATTTCTTATCTGTATTTACATTGGACGGGCAAATCCAAGGAGGCTTCCAGGTCATTCCGCCATTTTGAAAAACTGTAATCGGGACATAAAGCACTAGCAACGTTTTTTCGTTCAGAGCCAGCGTCACTTGACTAAAACCAGCTGAAACAGAGAAGGAGATCAGCGAGAGGCGACAGTCACTGCCCCGGCAAATTTGAAAGCCTGCACTGCACTTCAGTTCAGTTCATAATGGAGGATCATTACTTATGCCGAGCCACAGGAGAAGGAATCAACGTCGCAGAAAATAAGAGAAAAAGGCAACGTGACCGGCAAATTCAAAACACGAGGGTAGGGCGCCTGGTTAGCTCACCTGGTAGAGCAGGCGCCCACATATAGAGGTTTACTCTAAAGGGCTAAAATGACAAAAAAAAGAATCTTTTATAAAAAAAGAAAAAAACACGAGGGTAAACATCGGGATAGCCTTTCCCAGGTGGAAAGAGCTAATCAAGGAGAAAGACTTTCAAAGGCTTTCTTCTCGACAGGTAAGTCAATGTTACGGTCTAAATTACAAGGGTAATTACTTATACATGCTCACACTAATGATTCAACGGTGTTTGTTTAAAATAACAAACCTCATCACCCAAAAGAAAAATCTATGAATAGCTTCTTGGTACTTAATGGCTACCGTAGTTGCAACACGCATTTTAAAAAGCGGGGCGCTAGAGAGCACTATTCGTTTGAATGCAAAATACAATTTCACCACTAGATGGGAGAAATTTCTACACAATGTACCTTTAAACCAATCACTACCATCCTGGGCAGCTCTAAGCCTTGATGCAGCGACGGTGCCCTTGCAAAATAGACAGCGGAGATAACGGAAAGGGGAGGGACATCGATTTCCAGCTTTTTCAAAGCAATGTATTTGTACATTACATTGGGAACATCCCTCGGCTTTACTGCATATTTTCTTTTGAAAAAGTAAATGAGTGGTGGTGGTGAGGGTTCTGTGAAAAATCCAAAAGTATTGTCCTTCTATATAACTGTCTTTCTGTACCTTGTTCTCAATTAAAAAAATAGTAAAAAAAAAAAAAGAAAGAAAGAAAAAAGGACATATTACCAAGACTGATACATGTAAACTAAACAAACATCCCCCCCCACTAAAATTGTTGAGGCTCTTACTGTAAAGCGGTGGAATATCTCATGGCATGGACAACAGGATGAAAACTATTTCTTCATTTACTTTGTGTGGTTTTCATGGTAGCTCACTAAAACTGAAATAAAGACGTTGCATGGACAGAGGTGTGCCTATGCATTTGTGCGTACATGTGTGTTTGTATTCCCTTTTCCTTCTCCCACCCAGAAAACAGCAGAGTAAATAAGGTGATGTGTGTGTGTGTGCTTTTGTATGTGAGATATATGTAAAAGAGGGTTAGACTGCATTCCAATTGCAAACAAATTTCCCACACCATGCTTCTCTCTCTATAAATGCAATATACACAATCATATTTAAATGAAGGCGAGAAGACAAGGAGGAGAGCAGACGGAAGGCTCGGAGGCTTTGGAAGGGGGTTGATTTACACGCTCTGTCAATTCCCTGTTGCTGGCGGACATGCATAATTCATCCATTTTATTGACTGCTGGGGAATTCTATTAGGTGATAGAGTGATATTCCCAAGAACAAAAGATGACTGCCCTTTTCATGAGTGTCATCAGGACCAGTATGTGTGAGTACGTGTGCACACTGGCCCCTGCTATCGATGACACGCAGCACATTTTTGCTAAGAATGCGTTTTCAAAACCTTGACTGAATAGCTTCAAGTGTTACATATTCTGTCACAGTGCTGCTGAGCTTAATCAGAATAAATGGTAAGCTTGGTGTCCTTGGCAATAGACTTGCTCAGAGCCTAAATGAATTTGAGGGTAGGATTTGGTGAATACATAAAACAGCATGTTACGGCAGAATAAGCCATAGTGTATGTGTACCACAATATCATTCAAGATACTGTGTGGAGATTCCCTAGTTAAATAATTTCACACAAAAGAGAATAATAGATTAAGTAGCATCCCCTACATCTCTCTGAAAAACTATATTTACGTATTTAAAAAAAAAAGGTATTAGACAACCAACAATTTAGTGCACTTTTGTCACACACAAAAAAAACAACACATTCATTTAATATAAAATAATAATTGGCTTTTGGATTGTTAATATATAGATTTAATGTGGGATTAAATCAGACTACACAATATCAACCCGATATCTGACCTGACAAACACAGGGCATCAGGATTGCTTGTTAAGTGTCATAGTGGAAGACAATTGACGCAGCACCTGGGACGCCTCGGGATGTCCCGATAAAAAGACGAACACGTCAGATTTTTTTGTCTTCTCTTTTACAATAGGTGTCCGTGATGTTGACCCATTAAGAGGATACTCTTACACATGTGCACAATTGTGCAAAGCAAAAGAAGAATTTAGTTTTTATTTCATGGTCAGTGAACTTGTAACCATTTGACTATCACCCTCTGAACAACACCGTACACAGGGCCATGGATAAGCATTGCTATACCTCTAACCAACATGGCATCATGACTTTTCGTAAACATACACGGCACTTTCCTAAAGCCAAATGCTGTGTTATCTGTACGCATTTTGAGCTATCCACGTGTATATCTACGCTGTATACAGAGGATGTAAACATACACACCACATGGCGTTGCGAGAATGTGCCGTACTATCGCAAGAACGTCACACGCGTGTAAAAAATAAAATAAAATAAAAAACGGCTGAAAAACGCCATACGCGGGACACGATCCCGGCTCTCCTGGGTGAAAGTCCTGTGTTTTACCCATCCGCGGACTTATGTCCCTTCATACTACTCGCTCTGGCGGAAAAAATCACACGTAACGTAGGTCCATGGCGGCCGAAAGACGTTGACAAGCACGCTAAAAAACGATTATGCGTCTTGATAACACGCCAAAACGGCATACGAATTGGCGTGTCATACATACGCCACTTTATGAGATCAGTCTGCTCTAACATGATTGGCAGGTTGGCGTGTAGCCACGCCCCTAAAGTATCCACTGCTTTATCGTCTCATTTTAAAATAAATGGAACCATAATTTACAAAATGAACGTCACGCTTTATTAAGGAAGACCTGAAACTAGTGATTGAGGCCACAAACTCGTTAGGAAAATGTTTATTACGGTAATAAAAAAAAAAAAGTAGGGTCATTTCCCCATAGACTTCTATAGAAACTGACTTCTTTTTGGAGCCAGTGGAGTCGCCCCCTGCTGGCTTCACTTTTCAGTCACAGTAAGTAGACGCTTGAGTCCAACATGTATCTGCCAAGTCACAGCAAGAATTATTGACTATGATTGTCCAATGTGGTGACGTTCTCAAAAGACAAAAAGGTGTAGTATGATCCCAGCATACTGGACATTTAAGAGATATATGCAGTAGCTCAACAGAGAGAAATAATCTTCTCTACAACTGAGAGTTAGAGAAGCACCTGTTCTAAATTTCCATTTCAGGTCTTTACTCTGATCCCATCTGTCATTGCAGGCATCAAAGAGTTTTATAGCAGCCTTTAAGTCCTACACGGCAATATGGACAGGTGATACAAAAAGAAACACCAATGTCTGTCTTCTGGCAGGTTACGAAAAACATACTAATGAGACTCTTCAAAGACTTATAACAGAAATCCTTTATGTGGCACATTTTGAAAAGAAATTTGAAGGATTTCACTGTCTTAAAAAGTATCCTACAGTACTACTGAGGAGTCAGTCGCTAGAGGAACAACTAGCAAAGAGTTACAAATGATAATTAGACATCCTAGAATCAGTATGGTCTAAAACCACCATACACAGTTTCATGTTGCACTTCTTTTTGAATCGCCTACATTATCCGCAGCTCTGAATAAAACTGTCTTTCTGCTATTGTGAACACAGGCCGAGTGAGACAGGAGGAAAACGACATGACCAATTTGAAGCACCAGCAGCAGAAGCTCAATGTGATAATCCCCACTGTCAGTGAGTCCTTCAATTGGTAGCTTTGGCACATCTTTATAAACCTTCATCTTATGTCTACAGCTTCGGCGTCGCCACTTTAAAGGCTGTTTGTGCTGTCCACCCAAGACCAATTAGACACTCTTTGCAGATTTGCCTCTTTCTCTACTTTAGACTGTATGCCACACAGATTTTTAATTGACAGCAGCTCTTCTTTCTCTCATGTAATGCCCGAGAGGGACGGGAGAATTCCACTTCTACTCTTTTTAATTGTCAATGTCGTATTAAAATCAAAAGAAATTTGGTAATATATTCGCCACACAATCCATTTCTGCTCTGAAGGCAGGAGCATGAAAGTCCACTTCAAAGACTTCCCTGATTGTTCAGAGTATGCTTGCTAATTACCAACGGAGACACCCTAGGGGGGTGGATATGCACGCCGGATAGTGTTTTGCAATTAATACAAGGTAGATTAATAAGCACCTTTTTGCCAGCTCCCATTGGAGGTCAGATGTACTCACACAGTATTCCATCGGTGTTGAAGACATTTAACTTGAGATGCGGTGCTCTGCTTGGAACTAAAGGCTGGAAAGTCTAATGATATTCTAGTTCACACTGCACTGGAGCCCTGTGGTTACCAATGTGAAGACCTTACATTTAATTTCACCGAAGGTAGAAATCCCATTCTGGGGCCGGATTTAAATGAATGAGCCTAATTCAGCTATTTTCTGTCGACCCCACAAGTTGCAACGTTATTATTCTGCAGGACCGGTACACAGGGTTTAGGTCAACAAAGTGCTTTCTTAATTGGTGAGAATCAAACTTCCCACATCCATTGCAGCTCTCTCTGAGGGATTGGAGCTGCTGTGCCTGAGCTAATGAGAGCCAGAGGAGTGAGAGCACAGGCACTGTGACACTCTCTCTTGGCTATTAATTTGTGAACTTCCCCTCAGCTGGCAACCCTACAGCCTTGAATCCCAGCTGAAGTAGCTTCATTGACAAGTCTAGGTCCCCCCCCCCCTCCCCCTGCAACCCTTCTCAGGGCTCTTTGAGTAGCAGTGGCAGAAAAGGATAAACACTTTTGAAGACCAGAGGCCCCGTTTACAAAAAGGAGCCGTACATTATGGTCTGTGTTGCTAGAAATATGTAACTATTGTCAACTTTGATGGATAAAAGTGATTTTGAAAAGTTGATTTGAATAAGCATACCAGTTTCAACACGAATAAGAGCAGAGACATGCCCCAAGAAAACCTGTAGCATTTTAAGTAGTGCTGTCAAACGATGAAAATATTTAAATCGCGATTAATCGCATTCATGTCATAGTCAACTCGAATTAATCGCACATTTTTATCTATTCTAAATGTCCCTTGATTTCTTTTTGTCTCATTATTTTTTCTCATTTTAATGCTGTTATCAATGTGGAAAAGTGGATCGGCTTGCTTTGTGCTTTTGTCGCCTGGCTTTGACGAGGGGGCGGAGCATTGGCGTCAGCTGCGTGCTCGGCCATCAAGTGGTATTTCAGACTGGACCTGCTGTGATGATAGCTCAGTTCACGACGACAAAACGCACAGATCACATTGGTCTGGTCAATGGAACCATTTGGCAACTTTTTAAAAGTAAACTTTCCATTCAGAATCTTATTGGCATCCATTTTGGAGTCTCACGCTCGCCATCCACTCCAAACGTAACGTTAGCCTGCTAATCTTTGGCCGGCTCGCAAGCCCAAACAAGTGTGTGCGGCGTGGCTCTTGTTTTGTTTTCCGGTCTAGTTAGATCCGGTGTGGTGTTGTAGTTTTTCTACCATTACTAGTTGTTGCAACAGCATGTGTAAAAAAACTACAAAGTTTGCTAGGCCAAAAAGAACATTAATCTTGTGATAAAAAAATTGACACCGTTAAAATGGGTTTGCATTAACGCTGTTAATAACGCGTTTAACTGACAGCACTAATTTTAAGACTTCTTTAATTTCTCAAATGGTATGGTTATTCAAATGCACAGCAAGAGTTCATGCTCATACCTTTCTTCCAGCAGCTTGTCTCCAAACATCCAACGAATGTGTGGTACAGGGTAACCAGTGACCAGGCACGGCAGCAGCACGCTTGCGCCCACCGCCTTATTCACAGACACAGGCTGCACCAGGAACTCCAGCTTACTCTCTTCTCCAGTTTCTAGAGAAAAAATGCCAGGGTTAAGGCTGAGGTTAAGGTTGGGGTGAGTAAGTGAAGCAGAGCAGCCACCTTCTACATAACGGGTGTCATCTGTCTTAAAAACTTCAAAAGAGCTCTTGACTAATGGGCAGTCCCTTCCTGACACCCAAACCAAAGAATGGTCACATGAATAACGTCCATGTTGATGTCTGAGACAGCTGAAGTCTTAGCTCTTTAGGAGTTCAAAGTGATCCCATATATAATTCCAGCTGCAACTAACTGCCTGAGTAGCAGCCTGCAATACCCAGGCATGTGGGACCACAGCACAAACACAGGACTTTAGCAATATCAGTTTATCCTAGAGACCATAATTCTATGAGGCTCAAACCAGGAATTTAATTAGAAAACAGAAATGTATGAAATAGTTTTTCACCAAGCCCTTTTCCATTTCTCAATGTCTCCCCTCTGCAAACACCCAAATTATTGTATCTCAAGCTGATTTGTTGTTGTTTAAAGAAACCAAATAACTATAAATTTATTTCTGGTGCTGTCAAACGATTAAAATATTTAATCGCGATTAACCGCATTAATGTCATAGTTAACTCGCAATTAATCGCATATTTTTATCCATTCTAAATGTCCCTTGATTTCTTTTTGTCCCATTATTTTTTTCTCCAATTTTGCCTTAACGCCGTTAACGCGTTTAACTGACAGCACTATGTATTTCTGTCGCTTAAACATCTGGTCCATCTAGACAACATTTCTTTGAATGTCTTACACATCTTCCATGAGTTTTCCTTCTGTATGCATATAGCCTTTTGCCATTCCACCACACATCCTTGGAGGAGACCTACAGAGATAAAGACCCCTACTGGGGTCTTGTTGAAGTCTGATTTACCACCTCCAATATCTTCTCTGTGCTGCCAGGAGCCTGGTGCTTAACAACTCGGTAAATAAAACTTCTAGAGGGGTGAGACGAAACACTGCCACTATGGAATTCTGCCCCCTTTTGAGCTGCATTACTGAGTTACTGCAGCATTACTGATAACCCCACAGGGAGTTCTACCACTCCCTTTGGCATTCACCCATCCCTCACTACAGTTAGGCAGATTTCTTCATGCTAAAATTAGTGAGCAACCCAAAGAGGACACCATGTACCACTTTAATCAAGTGATGCACTGAACTATATTTTAATTTCAATTGACTGCACAAGTGGTTCTACAATAGAAGCTCTAACATAATTGCAGTGTAATCAAGGATGTGTAAATGTTTTGATTAACAAGCTGGAAAAATTCTTTCACCATTAGGTAACAATGGAAGTATAGTGTGAAAAATCTGAAATCCTTCCAGTAATGAAACCATACTGTTTGTGACTGAAATTATAACTATGAAATCCCATTTCTGCACTCTCACTGGATATCATTTCACCCGATGTCTGAAAACACTATTTTCTCAAATTACCTGGCAGAATTTGGAGCTGGGCTTCGTCGCTGGACTTGGACGACCCTACATTTTCCACGAGACAGCGGTATAGGCCGGCGTCTGCCTCCGAGGCGTTGCTGATCGCCAGGGCTCCGCTGGGCAGCTGGACCAGTCTGGTGCTAAGATCCAGCGGCAGGCGGTCTTTCTCCCACCTGGTGAAGGGCACCAGATCGGAGTTGACCTCGCATGCCATCACCTGGTTGTTCCCTAGGTGCACGGTGGTCGGCGATGGCTGGCTGACAAACCTGGGCATCCCTGAAAGACAGCGACGAGGCATGGATGTAAAATCTGCACTCCCTTCCAACATCAACAGAGTTAGTGGGAAGAAAGGAAAATCATTGATCAAACAGCAAGAATTCAAATGTTCTTCCATATACATTAAAACCTTTAAAAGGCCCTGAAAACGTGTTTTCTCATCAGCTTCCAAATATGCTTCCAAATATGAGCGATGGCACTCTGGTATTTGACTTTTAAAAAAAAATAGCTACAACTGTTATGCCGGTAAGACTGTTTTAAATGTACTTATTCAACTTTAAATTTTCAACAACATCTGAAAGTAAGCCATACTTTTACTGAGACAGGTTGAAAAACACAAGCAGACGGATCTTGGACCTTTAACACAGAAGCAAAGGATGTTATAAAAACTTGGGAGTATCTGGTTTAAACTATGTAGATGTATATTTGGTCGTATCTTTAGAGCTGGAAAACATAACTAAATAGTCAAAGCGACATCTTGCAATCAATATTCAGGATAGATTCTCAGGAGTGGAGAAGGCCAAAGAAATGCAACCCCCACCAACCCCTAACCTCTTGCATACCCAAATCATCAGGCACAGACACACAACCACCCACACACAGTTACGTAGCACAATCCCTTATCTTCGATGGTGGATGTTAATTTGCCACGGAGAGCAGGAGACACACAGCACTAATTAAAAAGGGCTGGATCCACAGGCTGTTTGTGCTGCTGTACCCCGACTTTCATCTCAACGCAAAATAATTATTTCCTGCGTTTGAAACCATTGATCTGAAACCAACAATCGCGGGCCGCGTTCCGAACAATCGCAAACAATGGCTTTAATTAAAAACAACTTACAATGTATGAACTGCAAATGGCATTCTTGGTTATATTAGTGAAGAAGAAAGAGTTGTTTTAAAAAAAAAAAAAAAATTAAATAAAAAAATAAATAAAAATAAGAAGGCCACTCCATCTACAATCAAAAGAATATCATGTTGTGTTATTACCATGGAGGGCCTTTCGAGTTTTTGGGCTGACTGTGGTTGTCTCCTTGGTAGTGTGTGTGTGTGTGTGTGTGTCTGTGTGTGTGTGTGTGTGTTGAATGGATGGAAAGAGGAGTCCCATTTCAGTGTTTGTTTATCTACTTACAAATATACGTCTGCCTGCTGTAACTGTGTTTTTACACAGGAAGTGATGCTGAAGGCTTGCTGAGTGATGATTTATCATCTTCGCCCTCTCTCACCTACAGACCGCTCTTCAAATCCCCTGCCAAGAGTGGCTCCAGGGTAAATCACACTTTAAGATAAGGCCCCAACGGCTACAGATTCTCGTCTGGCCCGGACCAACGCGCGCAGCTTCTCTGAGCGTATCTCAGCACAATAGTTCAGCTAATATGGGCTTAGCAGATTGTAGTACTGATATCTTTGTATGAAAGCTGCCAATCACCTACTGTATAATCATGCGAGGGTAGAAAAGCCTCAGCTGAATCATTTAGATTAGAGTCACTGAAGCTCCCCACTGAATCAAATACTTTTTTTTAATGATTAGCTGAGTAATCAGTCTAGCCCACATTAGGGGGAATTCTGGGATATATATATATATATATATATATATATATATATATATATATATATATATATATATATATATATATATATATATATATATATATATATCAGGCCTTCAATGAAGATTTAATTCATCAAGAAAATTAGATTAAATGTTTTACCAAAAAAAAGAAACTTCCCTATAGGTTATGTAGCTGTAGTCAGGAGAATATAATGGTAGTTACATGATGGTGGTGTTTACAGTAATAATGAATGTCATGTTCTTTTACACTATAAATTGTAAGGTGATATATGCTCACTGATGGTCCTTTTTCTTTCAAATTATGCTGATCAATTTCATTTCCTTGAGAAATTAAGAAAATATACATGTGCCATCTGTGTGTGTGTTTCATGTTACTATATTAAGCGCCTAACTATATTTCTATGTGTCTCTCAACTTCAATGGAAAGATCCTCCTCGGCATCCTTATTGATTTTGCTTTGTCATTATATGTGTTTTCAGCTAAGGAGTGACATACTAATAAACTTTATTCAATTCTCAAAGTGGACAATATGGGGTGGCTGGTAGCTAATATTTGAATAAAAGGCCAATATCTGCTCAACGTACAGACAAGCTGATATGTTTGTCTTACAAAGCACAATAAACAATTGCAGTAACCTCTAACCAAACTATAGAGGCACAGACTGGCTTTAACCGAAACATTAAACTTTAGGCAGTGCTTCGGCCCATGGAGCAATGACATTTCAAAAGATGAGATTGAGGACGATGGCCTGAGTTAATGCGCTCCAGATCTAATAGCTTCAGATATAAACCACGACTTTGTGTTAACGACTTGAGACTTGACATTTAGCCCAAAGAGGACACAGGAGAGAGCCCTAAAAAGTCATCTGCAGACATGACAAGAAATGATGGTTCCACAAAGACTGAACATTCTCAGAGAGAAGAGAAGACATCATCACCCTAACAACTTCAGGTCCGATTGCTGCGAGCACTCCGTCCGCAGTGACTCTGCTGTGCTTCAAGCTCACAATCGACTAAAGACTTACGGTGTAGCCAGTGGTAATGAAGTGGATGCTTCACGTTATGATGCCTTGGATATGTACGTGTAAGTTCATGCATGTGTGTTATACTGACTAACTAAAGTCTACATAAGTACATTAAGTGTGGGCCGAGGCGGGGCATTGTAGATGGGAAGTGGTCCCGCTAACACTATCGATTCCAATTAATCACAATTCTCCATTTAAATCGACTGGATGGGAGCTTCATTTTCCACACCCTTGCTCAGCACCATCTATTGAACACAAGTCCTGTATTGCCAATCTGCCAAATTACCAGAGTGTGATGAGGCAAATGATTGCAAGAGAGCAATAATGTCTCAGTGGTCAAAACACAAGAACAGAGAGTTTTATGCTAATGGAAAGCAGAATTTTTGTTCCATTTCAAACAGCACAAATGACAGAAGAAATGTGACACTGCTGATCTAATTGTGCCTCCAAACAATATTTTCCTAGAGAATAAAAGCGTTTAACCCAGTGGTGGCACCAAATGCCTCCTTCATGAAGCCTGGCTCGTTAGATTCACCAAAACCCTACAACGTCTGCCTGGCTTTGCCAGCAGAGCGTAAAATCATATGAATGCTAATGAACGAATGTGTCCATCATTGGATGGAGATTAGCAGAAAAGAATTGTGCCACAGAGAGTTACGAACAGCCGTAACGATAGTCTACCCCGCCTCAGAGCAAAAAAACGGGAGTAACATTGCTTGCACATACACTTAAATCACACAGTTGGGTTTCTACTATTCTTAATTAAAATCAGGTATAGAATAACAATGAGCAGCTTAATGGAATATGCAGAAGGCTTTAAGGATCTCCCTCCAGATTCGACTGAATTACTAACTGGCTGCAGAATGGCTGCCTTTCACCTTGGATCAAAAATACAATAGTGCTCTATGTTACATATTTTTAGTAGTAATTCAGGAAATAAAACTGAAACTGGCTCACATTTTGGGGCTGCCCAGAGGGCTATACCTGCTTTCTAGCCTGACAAAGTGCTGTGTTTGGACTGGCAACATGAAATAACCCATTTTCCACTGTGAACATTTGGAATGTTAAAAAATAATAGTCATCAAGCGATCAAAAAAGCGCACACGGTTAATGCATCCGAGCATGCTTATATTTTCCACGTAGACTGTAACTGTTAATACCAACAGATAAGACCTAACTTGAGTACATCATCTGAACGGAAAAAGCTGCTTTTTCTTTTAAGCTTGAATTCTTTACTTCCTAAAAGCATTTGGCATTTTGCAATCATGAACAATCCGAAGGAAGAAATACAACACAAAAGGCGGCAGAGTTCACAGTTGTTACACTGATAGCAGAGTCAGTAGACCAGAATGCAACACAGCAACAACTGAGACGGTCATTCTTATCACGTTATTATTTCCATTACTTCTCTCTCTCTCTTCCTCTCTGAATTCAACAAGTTCATGCCCATTCTCTCAGGGATTTGTGAACGTCATTCTGGGAAATGTGGGAAATCAATACCTGAAACTGAAGTACACAAGTCAGGTTGAAGGGAAGTGGGTACACTAAAAAAGTAAATTAAAGCCCTTCACGTCAAAATTATTCCTAGAATGCACTGACGGTTCCAAATTGATATTTACTAGTGTATGACCATCCAAAGGGAGTTTTTCTTTAAAACACAATAACAGCTTCACTAGCTCCATCTTTCCCTCCAACACTGTCCTCCCTTATCAACACATCCAGCGTTTCCCATACATTGATTTATTTGTGGCGGCCGGCCACAATATCAACATTGACCGGTCGGCCAAGTATTGATATTCTATTTTGTTTTACTACTTAAATTAGGTACAAAATCGTATTTCATTGTAGAGATGCGCGCAGCGCATTGATTCACTCAGCCCATCCTGGTCTCTCTCTCTCTCTCTCTCTCTCTCTCTCTCTCTCTCTCTCTCTCTCACAAACACGACTGACCCGTCTGTGAATAGCATGAATCAAAACATGATTGCTTTTCCCAGCAGAGAAGAGGGCTGGCCAAATTCCTAAAAAGAATAAATCACGAGTTCACGAAAGGTTAGTATCATGAACACCTCTGCATAAATTTGTCTAAAACTGATGCATATAAGTTATTAACTCGGACAAGTTAGTCTGTCTATGTTTTTAAAGGACATTTCATTTTATAAGGTTTTTTAACATTAATATGCGTTCCCCCAGCCTGCCTATGGTCCCCCAGTGGCTAGAAATGGCGATAGGTGTAAACCGAGCCCTGGGTATCCTGCTCTGTCTTTGAGAAAATGAAAGCTCAGATGGGCCGATCTGGAATCTTCCCTTTATGAGGTCATAAGGGGAAAGGTTGCCTCCCCTTTCTCTGCTTTGCCCGCCCAGAGAATTTGGCCCACCCATGAGAAAGAGACATCATGGCTTTTCAAATGAGCGAAGCATGGCAGTTGGTCCTCCTCAATAGCATTTAAAGCTACAGACACAGAAATGGCACGTCCTAAGGAAAGCTCATTGTGGGACTGGCTCTAGTGGCTGTAATTCTGCACTAAGGCAGAATTTCAGGAAAGAGACTTCAGATACAGTATTAGGGGACCACTAAGGCCTATATAAAAGCATCCAAAAAGCAGCATGTCATGGGACCTTTAACAACAACGCTGTCAATCTCAGAGACTGAACTCTTCAAAAAAAGGTATTAGCAAGCATGTAAGGAGCCTAGCTAGTAAGGATATCTATAAACTAACCTTAGAATACATAGATGTTTAATAAAGTGCAGGTTTACTTCCCCACCCGGTCCGCTACCACCACAAATATAATCTTATTATGTAGGAAACTTTCTATTACAGCATCCCATGCTTTTATGAATTTCAATACCCGACAGAACCAAATCAAGCTTGCTGATCCAGAGAAGACCAATTTCAGCCAGTGAGGTGTTGGATCCAACCACGAATGAAGAGTAGATTGGACAGTGTGAAGACATCGAATCAATGGCAATGAAAACTCTCACTCAGAGCGAATGGAGGAGTGTCCGGGTAATCAAGCAGTACAAAAAAAAGACAACAATGTCCGTTAGATGTATTGGCTTTGAGAAGTGTGTGCTTAGGCGAGGTCTAAATGTATTTCCCTGCTGTAAAATCCTCCTGTACAATATGTGCTTTACACAGTTCAGAGCCTCTTTCTGTTCGTGCTCCCTTTAAGGCCAGCTGCAGCGTACAGTAAGTGATAATTAATTCCCTAATTGAGGGTTTTAGAGCTTCAGGGGAGAATATATCTAAGGTCTTCTTCCATAACAGGAAATCATGCTATTCAGACTACATACTTAAGATGACATTCTTACATTAAACACATTATTATTTTGTACTTTGAGAGGATTTCAAATATACAGTTTAATCTGAATTCCACTCTGTCAAACACAAAAGGAAACTCTTGAAAGTTATGTAGAAAGCACTAAGTTACCAGTTTATTAGGTACACCTGCACAATCCTATAAAGTCACAACTCACAGCTCTTCATTTGATTCTCTGATCATTTTTGAACATGTAGTTAATGGAGATGTTGGTAATGTATTGGGTTGCATTTTTTCTTACATTCTGTGAAAAATAAATAAGTACATTAATAAAATGTCAAACCATTAAAAAGAAAGAATCAAATAATAATTAAAACCAAGAGTTGACTACCAAACCATACTACTGAAAGGGGCAGCTAAAAAGGAATGTTTTAATGTTTTATTTTAGTTTTAAGGACGATACACCTAACACGATTGGATGTTACAGCAGCTTGGAGCATAAAAGCTAAAGGCAGTTTAACAAAATTTTGTGGAGACCCGGGGAATAACCAGACGGCCTGTTCCAGATGACCTGAGGGGTCTAGAAGGTTCATAGCTCACAGGCATGACAATAAAGAAAAATGTTTAGATTTAGACTTCTGTAAAAGTTGTAAGGATTTCATGTGATTTTTATCTTCAGAAATCCAATTCTACTTAAAGCTTTAAAAAACTAGACAATTCACTTTAATTTAGGGGTTCATGTTTTCCTTTTAAGATTGGATTCAAAAGTCAGTGGGACGATTCCTTCTGGGTTCATGAGAAAGCACCGCTGGGCCAAAACAGAAAATAAATCTCCCATTGGTAAAGCATTGGTTATGTGTGATCATTAATACATTAAAGGGGAAATATGCAGTTTCTTTTAGCTTAATTTACCTTAACTGAACAGCTTTGGAGTCATTGGAATGGTTATAGGATTTTTTTTTCGAGTTGAACGGTGGTTGTCTCTCTTACCCCTAGAGCCTGGGAGCAGAAAAACCACCCTTGCAACACCCCGCCGGGCTCAGCGTCAGGAAGTATGGCGTGATATCAGGTCTTGCGATGTAACGAATTGCATCACGGCACTGCACACATACGCCCATTCAGGAACCGGCTAACAAGGTAGCGGTGGAGTTTTTCACACTATCGTCATGGCTGAGCCGGCTAAAAAGAAGCAGAAAGCTAGGAAAGCATCGTCGGAGGAACAGAGAAAGAGAAAACGGCAGACTGACCGAAAGAGTTTTTACAACAGTGTTGCCAAATATCTATTCCGAAGCTCTATAGAGAAAGCTGCGAGCAAAAAGCGAAGAAATGGCCCAAACTGCATAGCGCCCCTTTAACGCACTCTGTATGCGCATGCAAGTTTGTGTGCATGAGTGAAGGCAACGCCATTGAAACTGACGACAGTAAACAACAATCAGTAAAATATAAACTGTAGTCTACTCTCAGCGACAAATGCTTATGTTTCTCCTTTGCCCTATCCATTATAAAACTTCAACTGCATTGTATTGCAAAACCCACTCAAACACATTCCCTCCAAACAACACAAGAACAACATAGTTCACCCCCGATATCACTCTTAATAGAGGCACTTCAGAGATAATGGCATAGAGAAAAAAAAAGATGATTCTATATCTCTAATGCAGCCTAGATTATTGTGCAATTTAGCTTTGAGGGGTGGTGCTGTAGTTATGTTCTTGAGTGCCTGTGCATGTTGCATGAAAACCACAGCATTAATTCTTTAAATCCTATGCCAAGAGGGAGTGTGCTTTTACTTTTGGTTAAATACAAATATGGGATGTGGTCCAAAAAAAAGGAAAGGACAACATAGGAAACAAAGTCAAGAGAAGTGAGGTGAACGGGACTTTTTGGAAAACGTGTTTCCCGATGTTCTTTGCTCCACAGTAAAAAAATAAATAAATAAATAAAAAGGTAGCAGCGACTTTCATCCTGCCGGAGGCTGGCAGACGGGAGGTCTCCCAAGACTGACAAGAATGAAAACAGGATTAATTAATAACTGTGTGTCGGAATCTAATGAAGAAGTCGCTGGGGCACTTCATCATGCATGAAGCCTGAAAAGCCTGACATACTAAGGAAATGATGAAATGCAGTCTGGCATCTTTTTTCAGTTTAGATCTGATCCAAACATCTGTCCGTTAACATAAACATGCAATGACACCAGTTTACAACAGAGCTGAAAATAGAGCTAGCTTACTCCAATAACCCTTTTGGCACACTGAAACGTGTAATGAACAGTGGATGTAAAGACATGATGGGAGAATAAATCAGTACTTTTTAAAAAACTATGATATGTGCGCAGAACAATGGAAACCACAAAAGCACACTATACACACTGCCTGACACATAAATGCTTATGTTGTGCACACACACGTCAGAATGGACAGACAGAAGATGGATGGGTAGCGTTCCACAGGAATCGGCCTCAGAACGTTCTTATTTTATCTAACGGGCTGTAAAAATGGCTCCTGGGTGCAGGAGAAAGAGCATATCCTGACCGTGTCACCAGTCAGTGCCTACAGTAAAACCATTAGAAGTCAACTGGTGCCACAACAGCCTATTGTTAAATTGCAAAACATGACAACCTCAAGACAATGGCGGCAGGAGGGAAGTCAGCCAAAACTAAATAATTTCATTGTTGAAAACATAAGATGCAAACAGAAGCATACTGGAGTAGAAGCAGTGTATCCAGGCCATTGATCCACAGCCAACAGACCTCTTTAAGTACGTTAAGGTAACTCTTGCAGGGCTTAACATCTCTGATAGCTCTTAGCAAAGGGAGGGATATATTTAACTGCTAAATCACTCTGGGTGCAGAACGCCCTTCTAAACATTTATGACTATCAGTGGATGGGCCCTGGGGGCGCAGCTGCTGTTTAGAGTACAACTGAGGAGAGAAGTCCCCTCCGCCTGATTACTACATTTCTCATTCTTCACAGAACGCTCAGGAAGATAAGCAATAGAACATGCCCTTTAGAGGACAGTCAACGTAAAACGTCTGCTGTAAACGAATTGCAGTAAGCTGCCTCTCGGCTTAGCACGTTGCAAGTGGGACAAGTTGCTCGTTTGATTGCCAAATTTCGTTCCCGCTTGCATACGATAGTAAAAAAGCCTACCACCAAATCGCACACAATCAATTGTGTCTAGATGGGAAATGACACGTCACGATGAAGCACAAGTTGGCACTCTTGACGGCTCCTGATTGCCTGTTGTGGGAACAGACACAGCAGAAACTCGCACAGAGGCTCACAGACGGTGATGGATGGAGAAGGACACATGACAGGGCTGGGTCAGCTGTTGCCGTGGCAACGTCAATAACAAGGACATCCAGTTTTCCTTTTCAAAAAAAAGGTTTCTTTCAATTCCATGACAGACAATTGGCAAATATGTCAGCCATCTTTATCATGTGTAAAATGCATTAATACATTTTTTTATTTGAATTAAATAATTCATAATGTAGTTGATTCAAATACAAACTGGTGAGAAATGTCAAGCCTCAAGTCTTTGAGTCAGGAGGAGTCTAATCTTTATATTAAAGCTACATTGTGTAAGAATTCCTCCCAGCTAGCAGTGAAATTGTATATGACAACCAACTGAATATTACTTTCTAGCCCTTCCCGTTGTCGTTTTAATTCTCTTTTTCGCTTCCCTGGTGAGTAATCTCCCCCTGGCATTCGCCACGGTGCCACTGATTTTAAAAGCGCGAAATGCAGAGGTATGTCCCTCTTTGGCTAATGTACTCGTATGTATTCTGAATGATTCTGAATGTCAGATTCTACGCTTACGAGAATACTTTGATTAGTTGGTGGAAGTAAATACACATGAATGAGCACATATTTGTGAAAGATTCTTCTTGCTAAGAATCAACTCAAAAAATTACAGAATGGAGCTTTAAGATCTATTTTTCACAGTGAATCAATATTTGGACAGTATAATATTGATATATATATATATATATATATATATATATATATATATATATATATATATATATATATATATAACAACAACAACAAGTAAAAGCATGAAACCTGAAAATGAAAATGGATGATTTTCTGTCCTCTCTTCTCCACACAGACAAAAACTGTCAATAATCGTTAAGAGCCATCCGACCAGAAACCGCACCCACATAGCAGGCGTCATTTGTCTGCTTTGGAGGTCACTGTGCATGGCCATGCAGATAATGAGAAAAAAAAAGTTGTATCTTTTCAATTAATAAGTAACCTGGATGTAAGGCTGCAACTAAAGGTTATTTTAATTATCAACTATATCTTTAGAACTATTTCTTAATTGTCTAATTGTACATTTTAAATTGGTCAAACTGCGAAAAATGCCAATCAGTTTCCAAGAGTTTAAGGTGATGTCCTTAAATTGAACAACCCAAAGATATTCACTTTACTATCACATAAGACAAAGAAAAGAACCAAATCCTCCCATTTGAGAAGAAGGAACCAGGTCATGGCTGTGTGGTCCTTTTCTTTTTGCGTGAAAAATAAACAATCGATTATCAAAAATACCGCCGATTAACTTTCTGTATTTCTAATTAATTGACTTACTAACTGTTGTACCGGAACTGGTTAGTCCTCAAGTTTGTGAGTCAGCATGTAAAGCATTTAATCTTTCCTTCCAGGGTATCGCATGTCTCTTCTGCTTCCCATGTGCGTTTCACCTGTTCCCAGTTAGACCTCCAGCCAAAGCTAACTCCCCACACAATCTGCGGGGGACGAGCCCTTTTTCATTACAGGTAATTGAGTTGTAGCTCAAAACAATGCTGATTGCATTAGGGCCCCTAATCATGTTAAGGTGGCTTATTTTATCAACGGGAATTTAGCTCATTCTTGGCCCATTTTTGAGGCCAACCTTCTGCAGAGGTCGTTGCCACGGGAGACCATTAACCGAGCACAGATAAATGTGTTGGCACTTTGACCGTACATCCCTTTGCTCTTTCTGCCCCCCCCTTTCCTTTGCTTTCTTGTCAGAGCAGTAGAAGGGAGGAGGAGGAGGTGAGAGGTAAGAGAGGATCCAGAGGGAAGCTCAGCAGAGGAGTCACGTGTGGCATTTATGAGGGAGATGTCAATCACAGCCAACACAGGTGCCACAAGAGCAGCGATCACTGGCCCGGCCTCACATCTCTCGTCAAGTGCTTGTTTCCTTAAGGCCCTGAGCAACGCCCCCGGAATGAAGGACCCCTCCTCCAGCTCAACAGGCTATCCAGATAAAAGAGCCAAACACACCCCTGTTCTGCTGTTGATGGACACACAGATACCAGCTCAAGAGATAACCTCTCTCTCTCCCTCTCCCACTCCCCTCCTTCCAATTTCTCAGCCTCTTTCTCCATCCCTGCATTAGAGTCACATTCATTCAGTTTCCACCCATTTCAAGAAGAAAATGGAGCATCTTCCTCAGCAGAAATGTTGAAGTAAGGGGAGGTGAGAGCCTCTGAAAGGCCATGTAGATAAGTGAAACCAAGACCTAACCACAACCCCAAAAACTAGCATTCACAGTTTAAAATTCCACCTTCAATATTCCACATCAAACCACTTTCTCTTAGCACTCAACACTACAATTATAAAGGCTATATCTATATGACCTGTCATTTATCATCATAGCACAGTGACGAAAAAGCCCACCGTTTATGACGGAACTCTCCTCTAGCATGGATCTATGGGCGCTTAATGCAAATGTCACACCACACACAAGCACTGAGCATTCTTCAGCATCATTTAGTACTTTCTTTAAAGCGGTGTGTCGTGTGTGCTTCAAATTACACCCCAGTGAAGCTAAGGTAGAACAAAAACCATTTCCCTCATCAGTGAGATTAGAAGTGAGCGGTGTTTAGAGAGGATTGCTGCACAAATACACACACATTTGCACAAAATAGTCACACTATGTAGACAGTGTGTAACGCATATCATTGTGAAGCATCTTGCAGCTGCCATTTGGAAAATATCAGCATGGGTTTTTGTGGTACAGTTGATAATGAAACGCGCTGCAGACACAATGAGGCAAGCTCAGGCAGTCAACCATGTCACACAAAGCATCAGCTTGACTCCTGAACTTGAAGGGAATTGTCTTTCAAAGTGTTGAGGCAGGCAGAATGGCTGCTGACGATCTATCCTGAGGGGGATGGGTCTCTCTACCAACCACTGTTCTTTACCAGAAGAGCAAATAGGAACACCGCCTGTATTTGTGTGAATATGTATGTATGTATGTATGTATGTATGTATGTATGTATGTATGTATGTAAGTATGCATACATGTGTATGAGTATGGGACTGGCAGCTTGGGAGCAGCAGATGGTTCTGAAGACACATATGTAGTGCAGGGTGATGATGTCACTCAACATGGCCGGGGGGGCATTCATCATCGTTTACCTCGTTGAGAGCTGTGACACTGTGGCAAATTAACAGTCCTCCACCCCCCCCACCACAACATCTCTCACACTGACTTTGGATTCCAGACCAAAATATTAATGTTGAGTTTCAATTTAGGATCAACGTAATAGTGACAGGTTCAAGTTCAATGAAGAATCTGGAAAATAGACTTGGACAGCTGAGCGACAGATTGCCAAGTTTCATCAACTCTGAGGAGCTGAAAGCCAAAATCTTTATTTTTAAGATTATTTTTTGGGGGGCTTTTATGGCCGTTAATCAACAGGACAGCTTAAAGAGAGGAAAGGAGAGGGAGGGAAGGAGGGAGGGAGGGAGAGAGAGAGAGAGAGAGAGAACAACATGCAGCAAAGGGCCGCGGGTCGGATTCAAACCCACGGCCGCTGCCTCTACTGGGTGAGCTAGAGATCAGAGAAAACATTACAGCATAGAATGGAAAGATAAAATATAAAAAATGTGAATTACGTATTCGTTGCATAATTATAAGTCCACGTTTATACAACAGAATTTATATTATCAGTGAATACGGCTGATTGCGTGCACCTGTCAAAAGCCACAAGATCAGAAATCAGTTTAGAATTTTTTTTCCCTCTCTCTCTCTCACTCTCTTTTTTCAAATTCATGTTAACATCTTTCTGAGACGCACCAGTGAGCCTCAATAACAGGACAAGCAGAGCCACTCATATGCCAGCAAGAGATCCGACATGATGAGAAGACCAATCTCTCTACGTTAGACATAAAACACAAGACCGTTTCAAAGTTCATTAGCCATGTCTGGTAGGATGCAGATGCCATGTATAATACAGATTAAACAATCGGCAGCAAACACAGACATCAAATACTGAGAAAACTACTGTACATATTAAATAGGCTGAAGGGCAAGCTACATATTTGATTGAGGATCATACAGCAGCATTTACGCCCTCAGCCGCCAACTCTTTACACACTACTAATAGGTAGACTATTTATTTATTGTGGTTCAATTCAATTTGCAAATATGAAGTGGATATATTTAATAAGGGCAAATGTGCAGGAGTGGCTTTCTTCTTCTTCCAAACAGCACACAGAGGAAATCAAAGCAGACATATTGAAATTATAATATCATGGATAGTGAGGAAGACAAAGTAACAATGAAGGCAATCTAATCAATCACTCAGCCCTAATGGAAAAGGATGCAACAGAAGTCTAGAACACCTGGACAGTCCGACAGTGGGGCATTACTCCAGTCCATCTGCAGCGCATTGCCTTCGTACCCAGCAGATGTTGCGCCCAGTGCCTCTGAACAAAATCAAACTCTGGTGAGTCTTAATTGTATAGATGCGTGGGAGCATTTGTGTGTCTGCACATTGCGTTGTCCAACATAGAAATGAACCTTCTAACGCAGAAAATAATTTGCGTTTGCACTTGTGTAATCCATATGTCACCCATACAAAATTGGTAGGCACGTTTCTTTCCTTTAAGCACAGAGTTGCACAATCCCCTTTTGCATAGAGAAAGATTGAATACAATATATCCTCGACGTCAAAGACAAATCACATGTTTTGATGCAATAGTCGTATCCAAGCTTGCTTTGTGTTCCCTGGCTGTAAATGTAGACTGTAAACAGGAACTGAGACACCAGTGTTAAAATGCAGCACTGAGGTGCAAAGGAAGCTGAAAGGTAGGAGGGAGGATAAAAGTGGTGGTAGTGTGTAGAATAAAAAACATGCTGCTGTAGCGCTCTTTTGCATCATCTGCCTGTGTGTGTGTGTGTGTGTGTGTGTGTGTGTGTGTGTGTGTGTGTGTGTGTGTGTGTGTGTGTGTGTGTGTGTGTGTGTGAATAAACAATGGGAGATACTTATCACTGACCTTGGAGCACAAGTTATTCTACAGCTTGGAAGACTGCACACACACATACAGTACAGGCCAAAAGTTTGGACACACCTTCTCATTCAATGAGTTTCCTTTTTTATTTTCATAACTATTTACATTGTAGATTCTCACTGAAGGCATCAAAACTATGAATGAACACATGTGGAATTATGTACTTAACAAAAAGTGTGAAATAACTGAAAACATGTCTTATATTTTAGATTATTCAAAGTAGCCACCCTTTTGCTTTTTTATTAATAAGGGAAACAATTCCACTAATTAACCCTGACAAAGCACACCTGTGAAGTGAAAACCATCTCAGGTGACTACCTCATGAAGCTCATTGAGATAACACCAAGGGTTTGCAGAGTTATCAAAAATAACAAAGGGTGTCTACTTTGAAGAATCTAAAATATAAGACATGTTTTCAGTTATTTCACACTTTTTTTGTTAAGTACATAATTCCATATGTGTTCATTCATAGTTTTGATGCCTTCAGTGAGAATCTACGATGTAAATAGTCATGAAAATAAAGAAACACATTGAATGAGAAGGTGTGTCCAAACTTTTGGCCTGTACTGTATACACAGCATCCCACTCTAGTACTGAAGAAGATGAGAGTGTTTTCTGGCTAGTCTTCTTTCATCTTCCACAGGCTCTTCTCAAGGCAGCGTCCTCGTCCCCACTTTTATTTGTCAACTGTCAAGCTTATCATAAAGACAGGTATGTTCTTACGTTTGCGGATCATTCAGGAATAGTAAGCCTTCTGCACAATGAGGATCTGAGTCATGGCCCAGTGGTGCAATTTGTCAATTTGTTGGGGTGAAAAGTCGTTCCTACAGCTAAATGTGTCTGAGGCCAAACAGATGCTCATTGACTTTCCCAGGAGACCAACTATTCTCGCTCTTACCAGTATTAAAGGGAATCCCGTGACTGCAGTCCAAATACTTGGGAACCTTCCTGGATGATGAACTTACACTGACTTTTTTTCATGAATGTTTTTTTTGCTTTGCTATACTTCCTTTATTGAGTCTGCTTTAACATTTGCCATGATCTGATGGATTGGTAGCCTAGAAATCTAGACGCACCCTAGCGGCAGCAAATGTAATTTGCAGGCAGGGTCAGTCTAGCAACTCTCCGTTTGCTTGAGAGCTGGAAAAACCAAACTCTAGCCGGGCCAATCACATCGCGTATAGAGTCGGTGGGCGGGCTTATGGCTGCTGCTGCTGCTGCTGCTGCCGGCGAACAGCGGTCTTTCGAATCGGCTTTGGCCACGACTCTGGAAGACTCGGGAGTTAAGCTTTTCTTTGAGAAAAGAACAAAGAACGCCACAGAAGTGCGGAAAAGGAAGATGTGTTTGGAGTTTTGCCGACCGGATACGGCAAAAGTTTAATCTATCAACTAGCTTCGCTACCTTCTTGGTTGCTCTGCCTGGTTGTAGCGCTATCCTATTGCGTGCAGAGGGAATTTGAAAGACAACCGTTTAATCCCCGCCCCTCGGATTGAGCCCTGCCAATGGTGAGTTCCCAGACCCAACATCTTGATGTGGGTCTGGCTTGTCAGGCTAATGGTTTGGTAATCTCAGTGTGAAAAACAAAAAATTGCAGGAAAAAAATAAATAATTGTTATATCAAGTGAGTGTCAATCACTGCTCAATGCACACGCATTAATTCTCCCTTGTGGGGGGAGGAGAGCGTTTTGGGCTTTGGCAGAAAAGGGGGAAGAGACTGAGAAGTTGTTGATGTTCAAATTTTTGGTCTAAGTCCTGGATCTTCGCAATATACCTACAGCACCTTTAACGTGTGTATGTCTTGTATGTATGTATGTATGAATGTATTGATAACTGTTTTTATTCATGGTTATATTATTTCTATATTTACCATTATTGATTGTTGTCTGTAAGTCAAATTGCTCCTCAGAGACATTAAAGCTTTTCTCTATGATACAGCAGGATGCAGTCAGTTGATACAGCAGGATGCAGTCAGTTGTACAAAAGGCAATTCCATATTACCACACATCAACACCAACAGCAGGGAGCCTCTACTTGAACACCACAAGCCTTTATTATTTCCAAATCATCAATCAAACCTCATCAGTCTCAACTCAGTGAGTCTCTACGCCGGCCTGAAATCCTGCATGTGAACGCTCACACGCACACACACGCACACACACGCACACACACACACACACACACACACACACACACACACACACACACACACACACACACACACACACACACACACACACACACACACACACACACACACACACACACACACACACACACACACACACACACACACACACACCTCTAAAATTATACCTCCACAGTATGCAACCACCAAGTGTGAAGGCACTGCATGGTGTAGAGATGAGAAGTCTGAACAACCTCACGAAGGGGCACAGAGTTTAGGACAGCTCAGTCAAAGCAGGATCTGCACATACACACTCATCCTCCCTTGTTTATCTCACGCTCTCCTTTTTCACACGTCGCTCTTGCTCACACAAGTCCTGCCTGCATCACGTCACATCATGTCATGCCCCTGCACATTAAGACAGTTTGTTCAAGCAGGCCTGAACAGGCTCATGCAGCTCCCCAAACAGTCTTTATTCCAGATGAAGAACACGTACGGTGGCCCATTCATTCCTTTTTTTTTTCCATCCCTGTTGCTACTTGGCAAACACCACCCATCCATCCTGAACTCTTAAACCCCCCCATCACTTACGTTAGCTCCGAGTGACACTGAGTGAGGAATGCAGACTGTCTGTCTTTGGCTAAAAGCAACTAAATAAATGCAAATGAACTTGTCATTAAGGATTGTCAAGCAAAATGCAGAAGATCCTGGGATAAAACCTCTCAGTCTGTTACTAAAGAAAAAACATCAATGAATCTACCATAATTAAAAGGGAAATGGGGAACTGGGGGAGAAAAAAAAAAAAAAAGACTGTAGTTCTTCTTCTACCAGCATAAAGAAGCATTTTTAACAAAAAGGTGAAAACCAGTCAGCTGGAAGACAGAGCGTGGGATAGAAACTGAGGGGAAGCGGAGAGAAATGCTTTTTGAGGTGTCACCTCTCACACCTTGAGCGTGCCCCTTTCAGTTAAAGCTCCACCTCTCCACTGCCACTGCAATGCCATTAATGCTTATGGAAACCTGTTCAGATGGTGCAAAATAAAAGAAGTCAATCCATAAATAACATTGGTGGTCTCTAAAGCATTAGAAACCAAGATGCTCACCTACTGAGCACTTCGCACTTTGGTTTCTTCAGTACACTCCGTCTGTGCTCAAGGCAAGGTGTTCTTTCAGTGCAGAATATGCAATGGAACACCGTTGCACCATATTTCTGCATTCTCAGCGCAAGCCAAGTAGAGCGAATTATGCATTTTATATTTTATTTACATCGAAAAGTAGAAAAATGAAATCCCCTTTCCTTGTCACCCTGAAATCACACAGTCTACTCACAAAATAGACCATCTTTCAAAAAGGATAGCCCACGAATAAAATATGATATGCTTGGCATCATCTAGTGACGAAAACAGGAAAACTTAAGGGTAAAGGGGCTCATGAGAACATCAATATCGGAATGACTTATGCAGAAACTATTCTCGGCAAAAATATTCTTTGTAGTACAGGTGTCAAGACAAGTGTCCTTGAATATCAAATCTCAAGGCTAGCTAGACCGAATAAAAAAAGTTCAGTCTTTTTTTTTTTTCTGCCCACCCTGCGTGTCTAACAAATACAGATGCTTTTGAAAAGGTTTTCCCCAGCAGCGTAGGGAGCCATAACAAAACGTGACTCAACTCTCTTTCAGGTTTCAAAAGCTCTATGAAGCCCAATTCAGCTTTGAAACATGGAGACGTTTTTTTATGAAAAACCCCCAAAACTGCCTCACATGCCTGCTCACTCGGGCGGGCATTGGGAGATGAAAGGGTGCTGCGGGTGAGCACGCAGGTCGTTAACTGCGTAGGTGTCTCCATCTGTACAACCGCGAGGATGGAGACATGGACAGTGAATGTCAATGAGGGAGGGCAGGATAAACAAAATGTTCTCAAGTGCCTCTATTTTATGCAGATTCAGAGAAACTGCAAGAGTGATTGATTGTCCGCTCCTAAAAACTTTTCACTGCATTGAATAATAAGTAGTGGTAGAGTAGTAAAACTCCCTGCACAAAGCAGCTATTTTCTGAGTCAAGTGTAGACTTTACCACGCACGTCCACCGCATATCCGCAGTCCCTCCAGAAAAATGCAATTATGTGATCGCATAATTCAATGCATAATCAGCCAAGGTCCGTATATTTATGCGGGGGCCGCATTTTTTTTCAAATACGCCGCACTTTCGCCACATAAATTGCTGATTTCCGCGCAAAATATGCGGGGCTTGCATGATTTCATAATCCCCCGCATTTTCGTTGCAAAAAAAGTCACATATATCTTAGCAGAAAGTTGAAAAATGTTGTTTACTTCACACAAGAGCAGCCATTTTCCCCTGTTGCCATGGGAACGTTGGGAAGTGACGTAATTACGCGACGTGAACATCATCGAAAAGCATGGTGTTGGAGGAATCGATTTTTTTTCTATTTCATCAAACCGCAGTTTTTGCAAGTTCCAGAAATTTCATTGCATAAAATTGCATAAATATCCCGCATATTCCATAGCATTTTTTAAGAAAACGTGCCGCATAATCAAGGATTTTTGCCCGCAACAATCACAAAAAAACAAATTTTTCTGGAAGGACTGATATCCTCATATCATAGACATGTGCTACGGTGGAACGTTTTCCTGTGGAATACTTTCCAGGAACATTTAACTCTTTCCAGGAGCCACAGGATTTCTCACCATAAGCTGTGTGACTTTCATACACAACTCAGAAATGGTGAATATTCTCATTTGTTCATGTTATTTAATTTTTTTTTTTTTTACTGTTTTGTTTAAAAATAACATCATAAAAGTGGCTGGCTTGGCCCAGTGGGTAGAGCAGGCGCACATATACTTTGAGGTTTATGCCTCGACGCAGAGGTCCAGGGTTCGAATCCGACCTGTGACGATTTCCTGCATGTCTTCTCTCTCTCCCCTTTCTCACCTAGCTGTCCTGTCAAATAAAGGCAGAAAAGCCCCACAAATAATCATCAAATCATCAAAATAATCAAAATAAAGACAATACACAGATCCTCTTTATACTGTCTTCATAGTTAAAAAAAAAAAAAAAAAAAAAAAAAAAAAGTATCTTCTACTATTTGGCATTGTCTCATCCTGTCCAAGTGGTTCTATGAAGTGTAATGCCATCTTTCTTATTGCTCACCTGAGGTAGCTGCTGCTTGCAGTGGAATTGAAGGAGAATCCATTGAAATAAACCATAATGGCAAGTATTTTATCCACTTATTTGGTATAATGTTAGGGCACTGCTATGTGCTCCATCTGCTGAACTCCCGTCTGGACCCTGACCTTCGGGATGGAGGTTTGCATTTCTGACAAATACGAACTACTCAACTACTACAAGCAAACAATATAAGTAGGGACAAACCTGGCATGGCAAATTCTACTGGCAAAATACAGTTTCCTTTCCTTTCCTAAAGCAAATATTGGCATTCCAGAATGATACACTGCTTCCACGCAAACCCAACCATCCCACCAACCCAAAATTAAATAAACCAATAGTTTAGAATTAAGTCAAAATGGTAGAAGTAATTTGCTTGGTAAGATCTGCGCGCTGCAATTGGAAACTACTCTCCTCATCTGGTCATCTGTTCGAGCTAGGGCTGGGCGATAAAACGATAACGATATGTCTCGCGATAGACACGTAATCAATATCAATAGAAAATACGGTCGATAAAACGTTCAATAACTTGTTTAGATGTCGTGAAGCAAGTTTGGTTGCTTGAACGGCACTCACTCTCTGGTAACCTAGAAACATAGGGAGTGACACTCTAGCAGCCAATCACGGTTGAACAGTATCAAGTTTGGTTGCGCCACATCGCTGTCTCGTGTTCTATAACAGAACCGGCGTGGAGTGGAAAGTGGAAAGTGAGTGCCGCAGCGAGGAAATTGTTGATAAAACAAAGCCAGTATGGCAGTTTTGGGGGATTTTATAAGTCTGACGGTAGACAGACCAATGTCGTCAGACCGGCGTCCCCACCAACACTGGTAATACCATAAACTTGTTTTACCACCTTAGCCGCGCTCACACTTTCGCGCGATCAACGTCCGACAACATCTGCAGCTGCTACACCGCACAAACAGCAGACCGCCATGGAGAGGTACTCTGCATCAGCGCCTTACTAAACACCACAAACAGCAGACCACCATGGAGAGGTACTCTGCATCAGCGCCTTACTAAACACCACAAACAGCAGACCACCATGGAGAGGTACTCTGCATCAGCGCCTTACTAAACACCACAAACAGCAGACCACCATGGAGAGGTACTCTGCATCAGCGCCTTACTAAACACTAAAAGCAGCAGACCACCATGGAGAGGTACTCTGCATCAGCGCCTTACTAAACACTACAAGCAGCAGTCCACCATGGAGAGGTACTCTGCATCAGCGCCTTACTAAACACCACAAACAGCAGACCGCCATGGAGAGGTACTCTGCATCAGCGCCTTACTAAACACCACAAACAGCAGACCGCCATGGAGAGGTACTCTGCATCAGCGCCTTACTAACACTACAAACAGCAGACCGCCATGGAGAGGTACTCTGCATCAGCGCCTTACTAACACTACAAACAGCAGACCGCCATGGAGAGGTACTCTGCATCAGTGCCTTACTAAACGCTACAAAGAAATAACGAAGGCAGACATGCTGGGCACTGTCCAGAAGCCAGGTTACCAACCTAGCACTAAACCTGCAGAAAATAGTTCTTTTCAGGTTTCTTATATTTAACATTTTGCACCATTTTATTACACTTTATTAAGCATTTCTTACTTATTCTTTAATTTTGCACCTTAATTTTAAGAGATAATTGTTAAATGTTCATTGTGATTTTAGACCTATGTTTACATTTTAATTATTTGAGTGTTTTCCATGGTTGTGTTGACATTTCTGCTTTTATAACGGAGGGGATTATAATCAGAGGAATGTTAAGTTTAAAATAAAAATGTTTAAATTTAGTATATTTTTCTCCTGGTCCTTATTTTAAAATGTTTACGTTTAGTATATTTTTCTCCTGGTCCTTATTTTAAATAGGTCATAAAAAATATCAATAATTATCAATATCGACCGATATGAAACACTTATATCGTGATACAGTTTTCAGCCATATCGCCCAGCCCTAGTTCAAGCCTGTTCTTTTTAAAGCAGAGCTACTCATTAAGTGAATGTTACATTCCGGTTCCCTGCCAAAACACAAGAACACAAGCAGCATTACTTCCATGCAATTGTGCTCGGGACTGTGTCCAACAAGAATCCAAGCACTGCAGATAGAAAAGAAGAAAAATTCAGGTTTGGTTGCGAAGACTAATGGCTTGATTTTGAAGTAGGCTATTGCAAGTTTAAGATGAGGATGTATTTCAACACAATGCAGGCTTAATGTTAGGTCCTGATTTTTAATTCCTCTTGATTGGTATGAAGGATATCTTCTGATGTGATATTTCACATGATAAACAGCACATATAAAAAAAAAACATTTAATTCACTGCATCATCTTATGTGTCACGTTCAGTCTCAGTTTGATTTATTACATTTGAAGTAAATCCCATACAACCGTAGCCGTTGCAGGCCTATTCAAAATTGTATGAGACCCCAAAATTATGCTACTCACGTACAATTAAGATATTTTAGAGCAGATGGTAACAAAGCATCTATAAAGGACAAAACACTCAAGCTGATTAACATGTCACGCAAGCAGCCAAATTTCCCTGACGCCACGTTTCTATCTTTCAGGCCAGAATGGAAAATGAAAATCTCAGAGGTTGTGAGAGCCCTGAGCAGTGAAGAATCATCGCTGAAGTGTAGATGCCTTACACATATTGGGAGATGCACGATGTACAGTTGAGAATAAACGTTCAGGTAGTGGGGGAGTTGAGCTGCGGGACGGGGGAGCAGTGGGTCCGAAAACACAGCTGAGTAGAGCGAGTTGGGGAAGTCATTATGCTCGAGTTTATCTTCATCTGCTGACTGCAGCAGTCAATTAACGCTCTCATTAGAACACAGTAATTGCACTAGCTAAAGCAAAGTGCAGAAACCGGCTGAAAATGGTCTTAAGTTCAATTGGACAGTACACTTTAATTTGATATTCTAAATGCAGCTTCATTGTAGTGAAGAAAATGTCCCCAGGTATTTGGAGTTCCTTCAAACACTCTCTGAGCAGTGGTACATAATGTGGCACAGATGGGCACTGTAGCAAACTCCATCTCAATCTAAAAACATCTTAAGACATGCACCACATACTGTATAACAGTGATACAGAATTAATTTAATGAGGAATTAGTCGATTTCCCATCAGTATACACTCAGCAGGTACATTAATGATAAAGCTGTCCTGGTACACACCCAGCTCCACTGCTCTCTTTTGCCGCATTTCCACTTCATTGTACAGCACGGTACTTTTGGGTTTTCCATTAGCAAAAGTTGTGAATAGTACCCTGCACAAACCACTTTTAAATAGCCATTGTACCATGCCTTCATCCGGGTCCCTTTATGCATACATATAAACTACCCTGGACTGGACTGATTGTCACTGTTGGCCATCCTTACTGGCTATATTAGCCACCTGCCCATTTGTTTTACTAGCTTGCCTGTATGGTCAATACACCACCCTGTTCTTTTTGGTCTTTCATTAATTAATTTAATTTATACTGTTTATTGATCCCCAGTGGGGAAATTGTAATTTACACTGTGTTTGTTAGAAATCACTACACACAGGCCTGAAATACACACAGACATGCTCAGAACCTATTCATGCACAAATCTATGTATAGTTAAGTAATGATTATTCTATTTTTAATATATTGTGTAGCCTGTTGTACTTGAGTAGATAGAGAACTTGCACTGACAATGTACTTGCACTGAAACTCTCTTACACTATGTTACCATTGCACCTTTCTGCATTTTTTTTGCTACAATCTAATTTTACTTTAAGGGCACATTATTGATATCTTCCTTTGTATTTTTGTAGTATGTATGTGTACGTGGATGTCATATGTCTGTGTGCCTATGTGTGTGTGTATATGTGTATAAGCTATTGGACACCTTAATTTCCTTCGGGATTAATAAAGTATCTCTATCTATCTATCTATCTATCAGTCAGTCAATTGCAACCTCAATTCTTTTATTCACTAGCCACAAATTTCTATAAATGGCAGCCTGCAAAATGGCGCCGTACAGTACACCATACAACTGACGAAGGGCAAACATCGTTGCAGATGAAAGGATCCAGCAAGCATTACAGCCCTACCCCTACCGAGGGGTTAATATCTGCAGTGGCCTTATACACCTTTTCACACCGAGCCACAACCTAGGTAAAGACCTGCGTTTGTAGTTGGTGTGAATTGGGTCAACATGGGAAATCTGACCTGGGTCTGCAGCCTTGAGTTTTACAGAGGCCTAACAGCGCTTAGCGTTAGTGTTACATTAGCCATTTCTGGCCCTCTTGGCCATACGTTGAGCTATTCTAAAAAGTGAAGATAATAGCACATGATTGTAGAGCAGGCCTTAACATGAATGTTTCATATGGTGACCAAATAAATGAAATCACAAAACACATTGTCCACCCTGGTGAATCTCTACTGTAAAATCAACATTGCAGGGCGCTATTTTAAAAAGAGATTTAAACAAAAATTCAGTTTAAAGTAGGGCTGGGCGATATGGACCAAAAGTCATATCCCGATATATTTTGGCTGAATATCGATATACGATATATATCCCGATATTTTTTTCCGCAAAGTGAGAGCAAATGTTCAGTCAAAGCCAAAATCAAATATGACATGTCACAAGTAGTTTCATAGAGACAGTTGCAAAATCAAATAAATAATAAACCGGTTTCTTCACCTGGTTCATGATTAAATGCTCAGCTGTTCAAATAACAATAAAATGTAAACCTAAATACTGTATAACAGGAGTACCTTTTTTGAAATCAAAGCTCCATATTTGTGATTCGTTCCAAAGGTCAATTAAGCTTTTGATATTAATATAATCTACTTTGTTCAAAATGTAATGCCTCATGCCTGTAAGCCTAGGTTTATAGTCCCATTCTTCCACTTGATACTGCTTCCACTTAAGTAAACTAAAAGATGAACTATCGACTACAAAACAAAGAAACTAATTAATGTGTTAATACAAAGAATATTTATTATGATCGGTTCACAGATCTGAGTCCAAACGGAAACTTCACCCTTCTGAACTAAGAGTTTCTGCTTCAAGGTGAAGTTTAAAACAGACTGAAATGTCCAGGCTCATTCCTCCACTATTTATTTCTGTATGTATTTATGCGTTACATGTCATTTTAACGGGCACTGAGCTCCAGATCCTGCAGCTGCAGACGGTCTCTGCTGCCCCGCTGTAGCTTCTCTCCGTCCGCCTGCCGCCCGGCAAACTTAGTGGAACTTTTCCGCCCGATATCGACATACAGGTCGTCCTGGACTACGTGTAAGATCCTACCGATCACCACTCTGTCTTTGGCTGGTCCGATTTGGATCAGCGGGGACCAGCGCAGCAGCGAGGCAAAGCTGTGTTTTTCCGGGGAAGAGACGCTGCGGCCGGCCCGGAGCTCTCCGCCTCCCGCTGCCGCCGGAGCTCAGGTTGCTGGTCGAAGGCGGCATACATAATCATAAAACACATTGTCACCTGTTAAATGTTATTCATTGCTGTTTGTTCTTTTCATTTCCTCTATCGAACATAATTAAGCAGTACAAAAGTCCGGCATCTTTAGCGTTGATCTGAATGCTTCGCACCCCTGTTCCAAGATGGCGGCGGTTTTGACGTATGTTTAGAACCTCAAGGCGACATCTGTGTATATATCTATGGGAGCAAGGATCACATTTGAACTATATCGATATATGCGATATGGTCTAATTCCATATCTCATTTAAAAATATATCGATATATTTTTAATATCGATATATCGCCCAGCCCTAGTTTAAAGTACATCAAATCATGATTTAGCAGTAACCTGGCTGGGTTTCAATGTTGTAAGTGCAATGTTAGCCTGCAACAAAGGCAGAAAGTTACAGCTTGTGTTGAAGCTGGTAATTTGTGTATAAACAATGTTGCACTTGTGCTTAACTTTGAATTTACAATCTGAATGTGTTACAAGATGACATGTCACATACAGTGGAAGAATTCTAGAAACATACAAAGACAATGAAACGCATGGGTGTACATTCCCACGCACACACACACACACACACACACACACACACACACACACACACACACACACACACACACACACACACACACACACACACACACCGAGGTGTCTGGAGAGTAGAGATAGGGGCTGTCTCCATCAGACTATCCACCTACCCAGAGGACCTAATCAGTCAGTGAATACACGTAAAATGGAGGCTGTCATCTACCTCCAGCCCAACAGACTCCCTGCCGACGCTTTTCTCCTGCCACCGTCCCCCAGAGAGAGAAAAAGATGTAGCTTTCATTACAGCCACATCCTCAACCAAGACTTCCCACATCATATTTTCTCAGCCGAGTCCCGTTTCTCTGTCCGCTTTACAGCCTTGTCTCTGCAGCTGGCTACAACAGCTCAAATACACAGTTCTTTCTTCTTCTTTTCATTTTTTTTTTTAAACAGCATTTTACTTATTTTACTTTTTCATTGCTTGTGCTCCAAGGGTGGCTGAACGTTTTCATTTTTCACCTCAACGTATGATTAATGCACCTCCGTAGAAGTGCGGGTTTGCAGCAGTCGCTCTTCTCCCGCTTTATCTACAGCTGCTCCCGTCTTGTTGCTTCCATCCCTCCTCACATGAGCCAAAGACAGATGGGAATCAGGGTAATGGAACACCACTGTGACCCTGGCCCTATTTCCGGGTCAGAGCCATTCATCATAGCGACGACCCCGGCACTCAGCAGCAAAGCAGCACTTGATTGGTCATGAGGGGGAAGCACCTGCACTTGCAAACGTGCCATGGGCTTGGCTAAGGTAATGTCTTCACTAAAGTCCGTACCGTAAATCTTAAAATGCTGTGTACATTTGGAAACTACCAGAATCTATGCTGCCATTTTGAGCTATGTTTTTATCTTTCCACACAACAACAAAAATGTGTATTAATGCAATACCTTGGCAGCAAGCTGGCCAGAAAACTTTGTTACTTCACTTGGTGTCAGCCAGTTAAACCTCCATTTAGTCATCTTCTGCTTTCCATAATCACTTATATTGAGTATCACTTATTTGTTTTTAAATTGTGTTTAAACAGATTTCCCCCAACCAAACTACAACAAAGTGGTTTCATTTTCAGATTAAAAAGGGAGGAGATTGTTTTGTTAGAGCATAGTTTACTATGGGTGTAAAAAGGTCGACTTATTATGGATGAAATGTGAAAGCAGGACAGGAAAAAAATAGTTTTTTTTTATATTTAGCCAACTCGGTGTGTATAGATCAAGGGGGTAAGCGAGCGTCTGAAAAAAGCGTATCTCCTATGGAGAGGTTCATAGGCTAAGAAGCCATCACCTGCTGTTAGCATTCCATTGACTCCCATTCATTTTGGCGTGACTTCGACAGCGAATAACTTCACATCTGAAGCGTTTAAATACTCTATTTGTCCATTGATTATTTCTAAAGAAACACAACAATGTATAAAAGGCTCCATTACCTTGTATCTCACGTCATGGCTCCGTAGCAGATGTTTTTGTAATAATAGGCTAACAATTGTGTCATATCCACGTGACTTTCTGTCGCACAGTAGAGAAATTACCGTACAGTCAGGATAAGCTCGCAGGCAGTTTCGACTTACATTAGCTGTTTAAGTTTTACTAACGTTAACTAGCATTTTAGCAATAATTAGCGTGTGTCTATGTTATCTCCTTACATATACCTACGCTCTCCTTCTCTGCAAGATTGGGAATGGTTGAGATTTCTCTTGGCACAGCTACCAGAAGACTTACAACTTTCAGACAGGTTGCTCACGTCACATCTACGTCGTCAAGCTCAGTTTGCAGCTGCGCAGTAACGCTCAGCCATCACCGGAAAAAGAGCTTCTAATTTCCTTCACTGGTCTCAGCGGAAGTCTACGGCGTCTCTTTGTCCATTTCCTTAACTGTCTATGGTATAGATGACACTCACATGCACACACTCACAAACAAAGATTACATTTTTAAGAGGAAAACAATGACATGGGGTTCCTTTGATAACGAGAGAGATGTTTTTTTTGTTGTTTTTGAGATTTATTACGGTTTGTTTTCCATTTTGGCACTCTATGATTTGGGTGCAGCCACTGTGGAACTGCTAAACGTGTGTGTGTGTGTGTGTGTGTGTGTGTGTGTGTGTGTGTGTGTGTGTGTGTGTGTGTGTGTGTGTTAGAGTAGTAGAGAGGTGGAGGGCTGAAAGGATAATAAAGAGAAAATAGAGGGCTGAGAGAGGTGTAGTAAAGTAGTTAAAAAAGAAAGGACAGGAAGTTGATTCAGTGAGAGAAAGGATAAAGAGAACAAGACAAGGGAGAAAGAGTGAGAAATGAAAAAGCAGTAGTAGCAGTACGTATTTGGTAGTGTGAAAAGATAAGTAGGATGAATGCATGCAGCTCAGTGAGTGGTCAGACATCATCAGATTGGGCTTTATCTCCGTTGGAACCAGATCAGCCGTTGAGATAAACGTTTGGTTGTTCTCTCTCTCTCTGGGGGTGTGTGTGGGTGTGTGTGTGTTTTTAATCAGGGTGAGTTTAATGACACAAGGTGACATGGACTAAGCGCACCAAAGGAACTGGCTGATATCAGGGTCAGTTCAATAAAAGTTCATTCTTCTGAATTTCGGGAAAGAGACTTCATATACAGTATTAGGGGACCACTAAGGTCTATATAAAAGAGACTTCAGATACAGTATTAGGGGACCACTAAGGTCTATATAAAAGAGACTTCAGATACAGCATTAGGGGACCACTAAGGTCTATATAAAAGAGACTTCAGATACAGTATTAGGGGACCACTAAGGCCTATATAAAAGAGACTTCAGATACAGTATTAGGGGACCACTAAGGTCTATATAAAAGAGACTTCATATACAGTATTAGGGGACCACTAAGGTCTATATAAAAGAGACTTCAGATACAGTATTAGGGGACCACTAAGGTCTATATAAAAGAGACTTCATATACAGTATTAGGGGACCACTAAGGTCTATATAAAAGAGACTTCATATACAGTATTAGGGGACCACTAAGGTCTATATAAAAGAGACTTCAGATACAGTATTAGGGGACCACTAAGGTCTATATAAAAGAAACTTCAGATACAGTATTAGGGGACCACTAAGGTCTATATAAAAGCATCCAAAGAGCACCATGTCGTGGGACCTTTAATAACATATGTGTACCGAGTCGACTTTTCTCTGGGATCGGTTTTCATGCTAATCGAATGAGTCTCTAGCTTTAAACCAGCTACTGCAAACCGGTGGTTAGCTGCTAACGCTAGCTTTCGGGGCAGAGGGTAAATCGCTATTTTATACCACTAACAAGGCTCAAAATAGCACCACACTTCAACGGTAGCATAATGAGGAACCCTACATGTAAACCGAAGCATTGAGAACTTTGTAAGTGTACAGACAGTTTATTAAAAAGATAGATTATAAAGACCGTAGCGTTCATGTTGACATGAGGGTGCCATCTTGGAAAACAGTCCTGAGCAGTCGAATCACGATTGCTGTGTTTGAGCCATGTTACTGGTTACTGGTTGCTCCGCATTCGTCCTCATTACGCTACCGTTGAAGTGTGGTGCTATTTTGAGCCTTGTTAGTGGTATAAAATAGCGATTTACCCTCTGCCCCGAAAGCTAGCGTTAGCAGCTAACCACCGGTTTGCGGTAGCTTGTTTAAAAGGTAGAAACGCATTCGATTAGCATGAAAACAGATCCCAGAGAACGTTCGACTCGGTACACATTATGTTATTAACACATTTTGCGCCAGAATTGTCCTTTAACACAGTCGCAAGAAAAACTGAATGATGAGCTTTAGGATATATAACTTGGTCCATGCTGGCAGGGTTTATCAGACAGATTACATTTAGCTAGCAAAAAGATAGTACACAGTACATGTGTTAGTTTGTCAAAGCACGGAAGAGCGATACAACATTCCACCTTAAAGATCTAAAGAGTGACTGTGCTTTGTTCTGTGCTTTGAATCATTGTTCTGTAATTGTTCAAAACTTTATCCAACTAAACACTAGATAATAACTGTATATGACACTACATATGGGTTCACGTTCTCTTGCAGCGTTTCCATTTTGTTCATCTGAGTCACCTCATGTGGACCCTTAGGGTGTTTTATCCCAACTGTATGTCTTTATCCGTGTTTGGTTGACATTCATTTCATTGTTGTGAAAACATAGCTGACGTTTGATTATTCACAATATGTGTTAAGATGCCAACTTAATTAATCAACTGTATGTCCTACAAAATGTCTCCGACAGTACCACAAAGGGCTATCCATGTAAAAGTGACGCAATCGTATTTTTCCACATTTTCAAGCTGTCATGTCCTTGGGGGTGCAACCCCCCCCCCAAAAAAAACACGCACAACAAAAACAGATTAAAATACATCAAAAAAAGGGATTAAAGAATCTGCCGACTCCCCTAAATCCTTCAAAGGGCGTCCGCCTCTATGCTCAGGATGAGCATGCTTAAATGTGAGGTGACACACATGACACATGAAGAGTGTTGGTGTTCAGTGTATAATTTCTACTACTGTGGGGAGGGAGAAATTAGATTTCAGTGAAACCTGATATCAAAGCAAAGAGATAAGTGGCTTTGGTTATCTCAATAAACCACAGTCGCCTATAGGTGAGGGAGGAAGAAAACAGAAAAACAGAGAGCAGCAGATAAAACAAAACAAAAAAGGTAATATATTTGAATAGAGAATGGTCTCATCTACATACTGAGAGGTCAGAAAGGAAAACAAAGAGACCGCAAGATAGTGGGAGGGAGGGAGAGAGAGAGAAAGGGCTAAACTAATTCTCTATTTTCTCTTTTGGGGGTTTCCCTGTTCAGTGAGGGTGAGGTGGGGCTCACCTCAAGCAATTCTTAAGGAGGAGTTCAAAGCGTACCAGGGGGAGGAGGGTCGGCTGTGTGGGAGAACAGCAGACAGTTAAGATGGGATTTCTCATTACTCGCGTCTCGCTCCGTGTCCTGGCCATCACTGCTGTATATCGCTCGCTCGCTCTCCGCCCCTATACTTTTTCTCCCCCCTCCTTTTCTCTTACAGGGACTCAAACTGAATACATAAGATTGGGCCCCACTCCCCCTCGCTTTCTTCTGAGTCTGCTTGTGTTTCCACAGTATCTGACTGTGCACACACACAGGATAAAACACACAGAGGCAGACTGGATGACAAAGCAAGAGCAAAGAGGAAACATAAGGCAGGGAGACACTTCAAAGCTGGGCAATATGGAGAACCATATATATATATATATATATATACATACACACACACAGTACAGGCCAAAAGTTTGGACACACCTTCTCATTCAATGTGTTTCTTTATTTTCATGACTATTTACATTGTAGATTCTCACTGAAGGCATCAAATCTATGAATGAACACATATGGAATTATGTACTGAAATAACTGAAAACATGTCTCTTTTTTTGATAACTCTGCAAACCCTTGGTGTTCTCTCAATGAGCTTCATGATGTAGTCACCTGAAATGGTTTTCACTTCACAGGTGTGCTTTGTCAGGGTTAATTAGTGGAATTGTTTCCCTTATTAATAAAAAAGCAAAGGGTGGCTACTTTGAAGAATCTAAAATATAAGACATGTTTTCAGTTATACTTTTTTGTTAAGTACATAATTCCATATGTGGTCATTCATAGTTTTGATGCCTTCAGTGAGAATCTACAATGTAAATAGTCATGAAAATAAAAAGGAAACGCATTGATAGAGAAGGTGTGTCCAAACTTTTGGCCTGTACTGTGTGTGTGTGTGTGTGTGTGTGTGTGTGTATATATATATATATATATATATATATATATACAGTGGGGGAAATAAGTATTTGACCCCTTGCTGATTTTGCAAGTTTGCCCACTTACAAAGAATGCAAAAAACTACAATTTTAATCATATGTACATTCTAACAGTGAAAGACAGAATCCCAAAGAAAATTCCAGAAAATCACATCATATGAATTTATTAAAATTGATAACCATCTGATGAGGAAAAACAAGTATTTGACCCCCTGGACAAACAGCAAGTATTCTGGCTCCTACAAGCCAGTTAGTCTTTCTTTAAGACACAGCCCCAATCCGAACCAATTATCTACATCAAATACACCTGCCTCACCTCGTTACCTGTATAAAAGACACCTGTCAACACCCAAACAACCAGCATCCAACATCACCACCATGGGCAAGACCAAAGAGCTTTCTATGGACATCAGGGACAAGATTGTTGATCTGCACAAGGCTGGGATGGGCTACAAGAGAATCGGAAAGCAACTTGGAGAGAAAAGATCAACTGTCGGTGCAGTTATCAGGAAATGGAAGAAGCACCACACCACCGCCAACCTCCCTCGGTCTGGGCCTCCACACAAGATCTTGCCTCGTGGGGTGTCCCTGATCATGCGAACGGTGAGGAATCATCCCAAAACCACAAGGGGGGAACTGATGAATCAACTGAAGGCAGCTGGGACCACAGTTACAAAAGAAACGGTTGGTAACACACTACGCCGTCATGGATTGAAATCCTGCAGCGCACGCAAGGTCCCCCTGCTCAAGAAGAAACATGTACAGGCTCTGCAGGGATGGAGTGGGCCAACATCCCTGCCGAAATGTGCACAAACCTTGTCACCAACTATAAAAACCGTTTGACATCTGTGCTGGCCAATAATGGCTTTTCTACAAAATATTAACATGCTGTTTGTCCAGGGGGTCAAATACTTGTTTTTCCTCATCAGATGGTTATCAATTTTAATAAATTCATATGATGTGATTTTCTGGAATTTTCTTTGGGATTCTGTCTTTCACTGTTAGAATGTACATATGATTAAAATTGTAGATTTTTGCATTCTTTGTAAGTGGGCAAACCTGCAAAATCAGCAAGGGGTCAAATACTTATTTCCCCCACTGTATATAGTGTGTGTGTGTCACAGAGCATACAAATTAAATATTCATCTCATTAGACTGCATAGTAATGGGAAGTCAATTAATTCAAAAATCATCAAGGCTTTACCAACAAATTTGAGGTTTTGACGTTAAACTGCACTAATTATCTTCTTTCCATAATCGATTGTTCTATCAATGATATTTTAATGAATTTTTTTTTAACTTTAATTAAATCCATTCATTGATTACATCGTTAGTACATTGTTACAGCCACGGTAGTGCATGGGGCTGCAACAAACAATTGTTTGAATGATAAATTCATTAATCAATCAATTACTTATTTGGCCTATAAAACATCAATGTCCGTCCACGTTTCCCAGACTTGTGCAGTTTTCAGAAGTCATCTTTTCATCCGACCAATAGTCCAAATCCAAAGATGTTCAATTTACTATAATAAAAAGGTAAAGAAAAGCTTCACATGTGAGAACCTAGAATCATCCAATATTTGACATTTTTGCTTAACAAACGAACCGTCAGACAGGAAATAAACCCTAAATATCCAGTGTACAGTGATGTTAAGTTGACAAAAGAAAGCAAATTTTCACGAGATGTTATATCCAGCATGTATTTTGATGATGTATTGATGCTAAAAGTTGAGGTCGGTCGACTTACTGATTAAATTAACTTATCATTCACGCACTGTTCATTCAAACATCAGCAATTCTGTGAGGAGCAAAGCGCCGTGATGTGTGGAAGTGGAGGCGCTTCCTTCAGAAGAATGAGCCGCACGTTTCCTCGCGAATCAATCTCAGATATTGCCCCGGTACTTGTCAGATTTGCTCTCTGGCACGCTAGCCATCCGTGACTCATGCCATCATTACATCTGAGAGGTCACGCCCACTCCGCCCCCCGCCTGCACCATCGTTCCTGGGTCTGATGGGGGCCTAATGGCCTGCTCTCTCTACACTGCAATTAACCTTTTTTATTGGCCACCTGCCAGCCAGCTGGAGATACATCAGTGGTTGTGCATGTGTGTGTGTATGTGTGCAAGTAGAACCAGAAATGCAATAGCTTAATGTTTTCAACACTTGTGTGCGTAGGTGCACAAAGGTTTAAGCTTTTACGTCAACGAAATTCCATGTGAAAAGTGTGCCAGTGTGCGTGTCCGTGTGTGTGTGTGTGTGTGTGTGTGCGTGTGTGTAATAGCTGACAGATTTCACCTGCTCCCATTTTCAAGTAGAAATTGATTGAATCTAACATCCCATCATGGTTGACCCAGGCAGATCCCACTGGCTCTTGAGGTTGTCTGATAGCAAAACTCATCTTGGCACAGGAGCTAAACAAGTCCCCTCTGCATCATACGTCGATGCAACTTCAGTGACGGGTATTGATGAATGGGCGGGACAGATGGATTGTCCACTGCCCAGCTACGGTTGAAAAGACTTGAAGATAAACACACGCATGCAAGCACATGGACAATTACTAATGTCACACATACACTAAAAAAAAACAAAAAAAACACACAAACTCTTGTCCTGTGTTCTTTTTTCTTTAGTGTGTACAATTTATCTGTTTTTGATTAAAGTCAGGAGAATTGCCATTGCGACCACAGGGTCAGGCAGACTCAGAACAAGCTATGGCAGCCACACACACACACACACACACACACACACACACACACACACACACACACACACACACACACACACACACACAAACACCAGACACTAATTATCTACTACTATCACATCAACATTATAATATGTTGTGTTAAGGCTGAAAACGGCTAAAGCATGTGTTAATACAAAGCATATTGTCTGTTGGTTATTACACCAAGCACATATCTCTGTTGCTGCTGGATAAGCAATACGTGAGGCAGCTGTGGCAAAGAAACAAGTAAATATATATCATCTCCCAAATCCAACTCCAGGGTCTTACACATTAGTTCAAATTCTAACCCCGGACTGCAGTCTAAAAATGAATCATCTCTCAAAAGTGTCAACGCTGGGCCACTGGTGTCTTATGATATCACAGTTAAATACTTTTTATTTGGTAATGTTCTGTATGTAGTGTCCATACTGTATGCTAAGTTTTGTCAAGACAAATAGTGTCTGAGAATCCTGTCACACATGCGGTTAGACAACCCAAACTCAAAACTAAATATTCGCAGTCTCTCTCCGATAATGTACTGCCTCATTAACTTGTAATTCAAAAGCCTATGAGAAGAAACAGAATCACAGCGAGGCGGTAACTTCGCACAGGCACTCCGTATCAGAGAGGCTTATACTGTACTATCCCATTGTCAACAAGAGGCCTCTCTTGAGCGACTTAAATCTGGCAGAGCACTGCTGAGCAGAAAGCACACAATAAACGCATTCTGTGGCTCCCTCCATCTGCAAATTGAATTCCGGGGGCGCGACTCGACTCAAAACACCTAATAATCCCACGTCACTTGCTGTTGCTAAACTGAACAAGGTCACATTGTAGGACTAGTGATGGGGGGAAAAAAAGGACCCTTTTACAAGCATTGATCCAGTAGGGCAATGCATTCAGGCTCCAGCAAGGTGAAGGATTGTATGATGGAAGAGAAAGTACAAATGGCTGAGCAATTCAAGGACAAAAACACAATCAACACGGCAGAGCAACTAAAGAACCTGAACGTGGTGTGGGTGTGTGTATCTGCAGTGTAGCCGCGGAGTAGCAAACATGTCAAAGAAATGGTTAAAGAAAGAAATCTTTTATATTGCATGGTCTTACACGGTTTGTTAAAAAATTGAAACCGATAAGATGTAACAAAGAGGTGATGACTTGTTCTTTAAATAGTATTTATCTCATCTTTGCTTTCTATGCTGTACAATGTGCATTTTGCATACCACTTTTACTTCTCATTTACTATTGTTCTTCCTTCCTACCTTCTTTTACACACACCCACACGGGTATATTCAGTTATTGTTGTTCAGATCAACAAAGGTAAGTTTAAAAGATTTTCGTCAGATATTGAGAGGCGTTTGTCACTCATCCCGCTCGCCATTTCCGGGTTAGCACTCCACCAATCATATTGGTCATCAAGTCCGACTGCCCGCCCTCCAACCCAGCAAGTCAGGTCGGCCAAAATGAAGGCCGACGGCCCCTCAGGACACCGAACAGACTCAAGTCACCGACCTCGCCAGACTGTCCGACGGACGATTATCGGCTTGGTGTGTCAGGGCCTTAAAGTGCCAATATTATGAAAAAAATCACTTTTTCTGGGATTTTGGGTGTTATTTTGTATCTCTGGTTCTTCCACACGCATACACACTTTGAGAAAAAAAAAAACATCCATGCTGTTTTGAGTGAGATACGGTTCCTGAATGTATCCTGCCTTCAGTCTCCAGGTGAGCTGTTCAAAATCCGCACGGCTTTCTACATCACTAGCCGAAACGAGGGGCCTAGGGGGCTAACCGTTTGCATGCTAGCTCGTTCTCAATGGCAAAACACAGATACAACACACACAAATTCATCCTAATCTACAAAATAAATTGTGTAGAACTACTTACATGTCCCTGTTCTGCAGGTATTCCACACAAAGATGGACGTGCGCCCTCGTTTAGAAGAAGTCTCCCGGCTAATCCTGCCTTGTACAGGCCAAAGTTGGAGAAACTAGCTAGCTAGCTCATGTAATCCTTAACTAGCTACTGCGCATGTGCGACTGACATAAAGATGTTACAGAAGTTGAGAGGTCTCACTCTGTAGCTAAAAGAACAAAAATATGGTGTTTTTTTGAAAATTAAACCATGTAAACCTATTCTAATACAATCTCAAATTACAATTATGAACCTGAAAATGAGCATAATATGAGCACTTTAAAGGTGAGAGCTGGGAAGAGCTGAACTGGGAATTTGTTGAGGTCAATTAGCCCGTACACAGGTTTTCACTTATCAGGCATGTACTGTACATACATGAACATTGACAGAGGTCTCATCAGCCGGCACCAGAGGAAACACTTGTGTAGATGTGCGATGGGCGTGTAAAGCCTTTGCTGGTGTGCATGCAGAATTGGTAAAGTCACTTATCTCAACCCTTCCCATAATCTGAGGGGGGGGAATGTTGAATGGTCCAAAAAAACAAAAACAAAAACCAATCACTACAACATAAAAAGCTTAATTTTTAACCATGGTGTTCAAGACATAAACGTGGCAGCCCTTACCTGCTACTGAGAGACGGGCCGTCTGGCTGGAAATGGATCCTAGGTTGTCGATGGTGGCAACGCACTGATAGGTGCCCTCGTCCGGTTTATTGTGCTTAGAGTGGACCACGTGGATGAAGAACAGCGAGCCGTCGGGAAGTATGTTTCGTCTCTCGTCCGAAACCAGGCTCATGAAGGTGCCATCTTTCTTCCACTCTATGCGAGCCGGCGTGGCTGCGTCGCTGTGGGCCGAGCAGTTGAGCAGTGCAGAGCTGCCCCGAATGGCCAGTGTGTCCTGGGGCTCCACAGTGAACCAGAAGGGGCTGAAGGGCTGCGCTGCTGAACCTGGAGGACAACAACGGGAGAGGGGGAGAGCAGAGGTATTAGCTGGATGCTCTTCACTATTTAAATGTTCAGAACAGGACCACCTGGACCTGAGCGGCCAATTCAATTCTTGTTGGTGTCCCAACAACTAGTCTCGCATTGCCAGAACTCTCTCCACTGCGCTGCGGAGGAGGGTCTGGCAAGAACACACAACATTCAGGGATGGGAGGAAAAACATGCTCAGGTTTTATTGGCATTTCTTTTTAAACCAATCACATATGTCTTGGGCGGCACTAAGCGCCGGACAGGCAACGGTGCCTCTGCAAAATAGCTTCGTTAAGGAACCTATTTTGGTCGAACGCGTTCATGTTCAAAAGTTGTTTTAGTCGGGGCAAGAGAAAACTCAGATTGGACAGATAGTCTAGCTAGCTATCTGGATTTACCCTGCAGTTAAACGTAGTCCTCAGAAATCCACCAGAGTTTAAAATGCCAACACAAAGGAAGCCGAATGTGACGGACATCCGGCCGAAAATTAGGGACATCCGGCGGAATTCCCGCGGCACCTGAACAATCCCGGAAAGGAAACGTCGTCGATATAGACTATCCAACAACTGATCTGCTGCTGGGTCACTGCAGCTGATGCCAATTGATTTTATCGTTATACCAGCATTTTGTCAACTTTCCACTAGCGGGGGGAAGTGTACATTTTAAGCTTTGCTGCAGATGCTGTTATCTGAAAAAGCTTCACGATGACCTGTTGTGATGCGTTAGGCTACTAAACGTAGCACTGGGCCATGTGTATGTAACTGCTGGAACTAAAAAATGGTTTTACATTCATTCCAAAAGCAGATGACTCATGACTATCACTCTGGGAAACACGGGACCACTGCTGAAGCTGCTTTTTGGGTTCAACAGCACAACAAGTGACTGCAAAATGACATCGTTGACTTCAATGTAACATTTTATTACCCACTCACATAAAAGTGTGCTGGTGGCTGAAATGAAAGGACATTACAGGACTCCAAGTGCCCTAAACACTGAATGAAATGTTTGCGAAGCAAAACATCTTTTCGTTCATTCCATCTTTTCAGCCACTGTGCCTCGGTCTACCCCAGAGACTCCAAGAGGCTTTTCATTACGAAACCACAGGCCCCGCTGGAATTGGACGAGAGGAACTGATAAATTTAACCCAGTCTAGCCTCCCTGGCAAGTTAATATCACGCCTTTCTTTATTATAAGTAGAGAGTACAGCAAAGGAGTAAACACTTTGGAACGCTGTTGCCATTTCCTTCCTCGAGCATAAATGGCAACATTGCACTGACATGGATAGTGCCAAAGTCAGAGTAAGTGCAATTGCTTTGCATTTGTCCTCATCCATTATTCAAGCGCTCCCACCCTAAGAGTCACACGGTGGTATTGTTTAGATAAATAACACCAATTATCAGTTCTGCAGGGATGAAGGAGAGCTAGAAAAATAATTAAGAGGGTATGAAGGTGTTTTAATAATGCAGCGAAGGGAGTGAAATAAGTGGCGGAATGTTAAATGCAGTTTAAAATATGCCTGCTCTCTTCCAAGGAAATGGCACGTCTCCAGGGGAGAGCGAGACCAGAAAGAGACCGAAAGAGAGGAAGACAGGAAAGAGAGGAAAGAGAGATGCTATGTCAATGGTTCAGCTATTTAACTACTACAAGGTAATTTCTCTATCCTGCGGCACAAAGTCCCTAGTGTGAGATCCAAAGAGAGAAGCAACGTGATGCGCGGTCCATTACAGCGGCAATACGGCTGCTTGTCCTCAGTGCTCCTGAAAGCACAAACAATTACAGCAAAACACTTCAGAAAATGACTGAATTGAAAAGATATTTTCCACTTTAGAGAACAGAAGTACGAAAACAGCATGCCAACTATGCTGTACAATCGTCTCTACACTAACCTGATGATAAACAAGACTTGAATAGAGAAAGGGGAAATAGTGCCGTCATTGTGTCTCAATGGACAGCGTTGGACCTTCGCTACTCTTTCTGATGTATCAAGGCCAGATTAATAAGCATGGTCTCTTCATCAAAGACAACGAAATGTACAAACACATCTTAGTTATATTCCTCTTATGACTGCTACTGTGTTTTTTACAGAAGTTAAACTGTTAAACTGGCAAGTTTCAAATCAGATTTATGTGCAGCTACAGACTGGATCCTAAGAAAGTAAAGCAAAATTTCAGGATACCAAACTTTATTATCTGCTGATTCAAAGACAACAAGTGCTCATACATACAATATTTTATTTGGAAAATCCCTTCAGGCAGAAGTAGATGTGAGATTAAAGTGAATAAACAGCAGTAAGAAATAAGATATTCCATGTCCTAAGCCAACAATACACACATTTCCAACTTCAAGTCTTAGCAGTAAGCGAGTGGTTTCAAATTAGACTGAAGTAAGTAGCGGATTTCAGGAAACCAATACATTCAGAGTGGCCTAGTGTACATATTAGGCAGAATGTGACAACACCAGAAAATTGTGAGCTTAGAATTATAAGGTTCTATCGCCACTTTTGGCCGAAATTGAGTTTTTGACATAATCTGATCCCTTAGGTGTTTATTAATGCCTTTGTGGTGTTATTTTTGTAAAAACATATTTTCTTAGTTAGTTATTAATAAAATCTCCATCTCACAAAATAGCTGGAATGTAAAAACTTTGATGCTCAATATCTCAGAACTACCCTAAACGGAGATAGAACCTTATAATTCTAAGCTCACGTATTGTATTTTACTGATGGCGTACATGACAGATGGAGAGAGACCACAGTGGAGTAGCAGAGGGGAGAATTTGTCTCTCCTGCAGACCAGAGACAAGGCACCGCGGCATGTTTAATCATCTCTGCTTTACGCTGCTGGAACAGTGGGTGTGTGGGTTGGGCAAGAGCTTTCAGGCCCGAGCCTGGCTCTTTTCCAGTCAAAAGACCATCTTCAGCCGCTCTCTATCGGAGGAGAAAACCAAATCGGCTTGAGGGTCCTGCGGCATTCTATCAGAGCCAAAACAGCCGCCTTCAGCAGCTTTTTATCCCCGTCGTATGAGCAGTAGGGGAGGGCTTAGCTTTCAGCTCTACTGTCAAACAAAATGGCCAACCATCTGTTTTCAGTTGCAGACACAACATCCACTGTCAGCAGGGCAGGGGAAAGAGAAGAAGATGGGACTAGAGATGGAGATAAACCGGGGGGGTGGGGGGGGGGTATGAGGGATTGATGGCAAGCTTAGGGGCCGGTTTGTGCTTAATTACACTTATTACTTACTATAATAATTTCCCTCGAAAGAATTCAGACAAACACTCTTGCCAACATAGACAAAAGTGAAACAACGATGCCCCTGGTAATGGCCAAAGTCCAAACTCCAATAAGATTGGAAGGTGGGACAGTGTAATCAATGTTGGACCCACTGCGTGAAGACTAAACAAATATTTTGATGAGAAGCGACATTAGCTGCCAAAAGGCTTTCATTTCATACCAAATTGTTAACCAAATGTCATTTCCATTGTTTGCATGTGGAGAAACTGCAGTAGAAATCATTAGAAAAGCTTCCCAGAATAGATTCATCCAAGAACCCAATCCTGGTTGCAAGGTCTACACAGTGTGGAAAATCCTCACCTTTGTACAGTTTCAAAATGATGTATGAGCGCACATACCAAAATTCTAGCACCTGTTTATTGGGTCCCATAGGAATTACAACAATCAATAGAGGCCTCTGAACTTCAACCATAAGCAATTCCACCAAAGAACGAGACTGGAAAACCATGTCTGCGGTTAATATTAAAAACGTTAACAAGCCCAAACTGTCGTTCTTGTAAGAGTATGAGGAAGATAAGCAGGCAGGCTAAATGAGCTGAATAAGGCCAACATCTCAGCAGGAAGCAAGGATCTCGGCAGCGTTTGATTGAAAACAAACAAATTACAAAAAGACAAAAAGCATCACCAGACTTCAACTTTTTAGGTCAAAGCCAAGGAAAAGTTTACTTTTGGCAACTAACAAGGTTGCGGTTGTGACTGGGAAAAAAACTTCAAATGAACACGTTGAGAACGAGCTGTGTTCTCTTGATGTTTTCTGAAGTGTTGAGTGAAAACTCAACAGAGCGTATGTTCCCACACGTCATTAAAGTGCGGTGGAAATATCTAACCAAACTTTGCTGCAACAGAACGTAATGAAAAGGAGATTTGGTCAATTTAACAACAGGCAATGCTGTCTCTTGTACAGAAACATTTTGTTCTTGTAATATAGTCATCAATAATATACACAGGTCTGGAGGAAAAGATCTAATTGCCATGCTTTTGACTGATATTGCAATTGCGATATGATTCACGATATTGGAGGGAATGATCGTTTTTGTGTCATAATTCTCATTTTAAGTGAAAAATGTAAATGATTATAGTGTGATTTTTGCAAGGATCTGTACCAAACAGTCTGTAGGACAACAATATTTAATTCAGAACGGTTTGACACACATTTTGCCATTAACAAATATTGCGGCACCCTGCGATTTGGATATTGCGCTAGTCCATATTGCGACTGTGAAGCCCTTGGCCAGATGACTGTGTGTAACGCAAAGTACACCTGGACAAAATTAATTTCCCGTTAAATGTTTTTTTTATAGGTTGAAATGGAGAACACACATCTTTATGCCAGAACGTATTCGTAGTGAAACACTGCAGGCTTTTAACAACACAGCTGCAGAGTTAAAGTAGTAAGGGGGTGTCAGAAAGCACATTACAGTGTGGGTAGTCTAATCTATTCAGGCCCAGCCGTGTGGGAGCCCCCCCATTTGTCTTTGAGAAATAGGAACCACCATACTGGGCAACCAGTGACAACGAGGGAGAGGAGAGCAAGGGGTTAGAAAATGAGGCTGTCTGCTTGATAAGTATGGGCTGTTACCTCTGTCCCACATCCACTTTGCTCAGCAGTCATAAAAGGTTTGGGAGCCCAGCTTAAGGCGGAGCCCCGATATGCTGCCTTCCTCTCTCCCTCACAGCTCCTCCCTTTGCTCTCAGATGAGAGAGAGAATGGAGACATTGAGTTAGTGCTGTATTTCCCACCATGAGCCAGTGTTGAAAGCATGTTTCAGATGCTACAGGGCTGTCAAGGTAAGGTGTGTGTGTGTGTGTGTGTGTGTGTGTGTGTGTGTGTGTGTGTGTGTGTGTGTGTGTGTGTGTGTGTGTGTGTGTGTGTGTGTGTGTGTGTGTGTGTGCGAACTCACAGAATGTATGTCAAAATAGTTCTGCTTGCAACATCTCTGTCATGTCCTGAGTAACCTGACACAAAAAGCTGTGGATAACTCACTTGTGTAACGTGTATTCTAGGACATGGATGAATGTACTTTTCAGTACCAACCTGTATCCTGCAGACCAATACACAGTCTCTCAATGTTAGGTGTAATGTCCCAGGAAAGGCAGTAAAGAGGAGTGGGGTGAGGGTATGCTCTGCACACAAAGACCCCCTGTTCTCTTCTATTCTACCCTTGGCTCAGCAGGAAGCCTCCTCCCTCATTGACCCACCGCCCGAGAGCAGCCATATTGACTAGCCTCCTTATTGAGCCGCTCTTGAGACAGAGCAGACCACTCTCAAAACCAGTCCCATTTTCAACAACAGAGGCCCTTCTGTGGCTAGGACTTAGGGACGAGGAAATCCGAAAAAAAAAAAACACACTTGACAGGCATTTACAACCATTGTAAAATGGTACTTACACAAAAGGGTAAATGTAAATGCAGTTATTCTTATTATGTAGGAATACAATTTTCAATCTCTTTGCTCTGTATTCCTGTTGTATTATATGTCACCGGATCTCTGATCATTCACTATTAAGGAAAAAAATAAGCCAAGAGTACAATATCAAAGATAAATGGGAACCTTCCATGCAGGTAAAGATAGAGGCGGGGGGCATGGCACTTTGTTATGAACCTGAGAGCACCTCATTCACTGGGCTGCTGCCTCTCATATCCATCCATCCATCCATCCCTCCACTGTTTGTCCTTCCGCCCTCAGTCGCTTTAATGACACTAATGGAAATGTTTGTCTCTGCTTCACTCCCACACTCCTCCTCCTCCCCCTCCTCCCCCCCATCTCCTTCATCTCTATACCTTGATTCTGTGTCTCTTTCTCTGCAGAGTCCTTCATCTTCCCATCGCTCCAAACTCCCGTCTAAAGCCCATCTGTCACCAAAAAATTCCTCAGGGAAATAACAGTGATCTTAAGACCAAGTGTGAAGGGACTACGTGTTTTTAATAGAACAGGAGAAGGAGCTACAGCTAACTTTTTTTTCTTTTTTGGGAGGTATGTATCTATTTGGGGGAAAAAAAAGAAGGAAAGGAGTCCTTTTCTTATCAAAAGACGAATACAGAGGTCTCCTTAAGGATTCTATTATAAAGTGGCTGCAAGTTGAGGCGGCTGGCTCGCTTCCTTTCATTTACTTCAAATTGAAATTTTGGGCACTTGACTTGAAATGAGTCAAAGAAGTGCAGCTTTGAGTGGCGACACCTATTTCATCACTATGTAATAGAAAAGAGAGGTGAAGGTGGCAGATTTATTAAGACCGATTAGTGTTTTCAATGCTATGAAAGACAATCATCTCTTAAAATGAGTCTTGAGAAATGACAGAATCTCAGGCTGGAAGGGTAACCATTAAAGTCCATGAGTCCCAATGACAAACTAAAGTAAAGGAGATGTTTAATGATGGATGCTAATTTAGATTATTTTTTTAGTTTTCTACGTTCCAACCAATCAGTAACCGTGAACCGACAAGCAGGCAACTGCCGATTTTGCGCGCATTATCGTAGACACAAGTAGCCAATCCCCCAGTGTGGAATCGCATTCACGCGACTGGCGGGCCACAAGAGCTGTCCGCAGATACGCAACGTACGTATGTGTGAGCCTGTCTACACTGCATCAACTAGCTTAGCTGCGAGGTTGCGAGCCGTGGGTCTGCCTGGCATTCTCTGCGTGTAGGACGGCCGATTGACCCCGCCAGTCCTCATCGATAAAGTGGCATGTATCACGTACTACAGCTGGCCGTTGTAAGCGCCGTTCAGCAGTCAGTCGTGAGAGCCAGAGCAACAACAACAAAAAAGAGCTTACAAGTTTGCACTAGCAAGTTAACTAGCAGTTAAGAAATAGTAGTGGTAGTAATTGTGTAGCCTATTTTTCTTTCACCATGCAACAAACTTTTTTCGAATTACTTTTTATATTTGATGTAGGGCTGGGCGATATGGAGAAAGTCAGATATCACCATATTCTTGACCAAATACCTCGATATCGATATCACGGCGATATTTCAGGGTTGACAATTGGTGCTCTAACAAAATACCTTCACACTTAGATTTTAGATAAATAATCATCAGTAATGTGGATATAATGTCTAAGTGGTGAAAAGGCAAATAACAGAACAGACAAGAACAGTCTGGTAAGTTCAGAAAATGACATCACTTTACTGTAATGCAGCCTTTAAAACCAGGAAAAGACAACACTTATGCCATATTACGATATTATGATATCCAAAATCTACGACGATATCTAGTCTCATATCACGATATCGATATAATATCAATATATTGCCCAGCCCTAATTTGATGTGTAAATAATAGTTAACATTGTTAACATTCCTAATGACAGAAGAATGCCTCTCTCTCTTTCAGATTTGTAACATAACTTTGTTCGAGTTAGTGTGGTCGGTCACGTATTTCTTTCAAGAGTTGACACCAGGAACAATGTCTGACATGCCCGAGGGAGGAAGCTACGATCAAGGATGCCACAAGCCACCGATTCTGGTATTCTCAGCGTTCCTTACAGCAGTTGATGAAATGAGGGGTTGAGGCCAAGCCATAAAGGGATGGACAAAATGACTGAGGCTCCTAGTGCACACTGGCTGTCCTGCGCTGGCACCCACTCAACTGGCAGATTAAAAGAGGAAAGGATCCAATTTTTTCAAGCTCGCAGTTTTCTGTCATCCCGTCTGCTCACTGCCATTGTCAAACTCTGGAGGCCCAGAGGAAATACATGACAGGGTCACAGGCGGGGGCTGGGTCACTGCAACGCCATCAGCTTTGGTTTCCCTGAATACTGCATTCTAATGCAAATGTCAGTCTCTCTTTAATGAGATAAAGAATCCTACTCAAATGGTCTGCTGGTTAATAAGATTAGCAAATGCTTTTGAGATGGAAGAGTCCGGCAAATTAGAAAATTTCAACAACCATGTGCAATGGGTTTTCATTAGGGCATGGCACTCTTACTATTTAGTTTGTTATGCAAAAGTATAACAGTCATTATTGAGTACCTAATCACTCTTTCCCAATAACCACACACACACACACACACACACACACACACACACACACAGACACACACAATTTCCGGTTTTGCAGCCAACGGCTCAAGCTCAACCCAAGACCACCATGGCGACAGTACTCTTGCTGCAGCTCCTCACAGGGTTCCACATAAAACCAGCTCAACAACTAAAAGGCAATGAATAAACTGGTCAGCATGTAAGACACACGTGTCAAACTCTAGGCCCGCGGGCCAAATCCGGCCCCTTGCTAATTTTGATCCGGCCCCTTATATACATTACGGTACACAATACATTTTGGGCCACCTACAGTACATTTTGTCACTTTTCACAATGTTTTTTTTTCCAACATCTTTGAAGCCTTTTCCAAACGTTTTTGGCATTTTCTTCGACATTTTTGTCGACCAAACTGTAAGTGAGAGACGTGCAATAATACAGTCAAAGATATTTTACTTTTCCCATGAAATAAAAACAAACTATGTCTGGCCCTTGATGCAATTCTCATTTTCTAGGGTGGCCCTTAGGGAAGTTGAGTTTGACACCCCTGATGTAAGATAACAATATCCAGTGCTCTGCTCTTTGACTTTTGTTCAGACAAAATAAGCAATCTAAAGGCATCACTCTCAATTCTGAAAGTTTGTGATCAGCATTGGTCTTTGTTTTATACATTGTATGGACTAAAACGATTGCATCAAAAAACGAATAGCTTAAAGCATTGTAAAATAAGTGTTAGTTGAAGAACTAGGCAAAATAAATCAATACATGTATCTATTTTTCACATTAAATAATATAAAATACAATTCCAGTCAAATGTAATGCTCTCAGTTCCTTCAATTGCTGCATTTAAAACAGTGTAATAATGATGGGGGGAGGGGGCAGTCTTAGGCATTGTCCACATTTAGGATCCTAGTGGCCCAAATAAGAGCAAAGCTCCGACATCACTCAGCTTCTGAAGGACCCACCGTGCCCTACCAGATCTAGCCCAAACTATTGGTTATGCATTTTAAAAGTTAAAAGCCATGCCTAGAGATTACAAGTAGAAGGGTGGCTTGGCTTTTGGTGAATCATACTGCTTTTCTTACTTAGGCTAAGCCAGTTGAACTCAAAAGATTATTTTTTATTTTCCCTGCATGCAGTTTGAAAAGCATATTGAATGGCGAGCAAGAAAATCACATCCTCTGAAAAGTAGAGAAATAGCCCTCCAATGCTGAATGATTCACGCTTGCACTCATTTTGGGGCATTCATTTTTCATCAACATTAACAATTACATTTGGAACCCATGTTTTTGATATATGCATATTTGTATTCATCTGCAATGGCAGCGCATTTAAACAAGATATATATGTAATCAAAATGTGTTTTTAATTATGGAATTAGAGACTTCACAAATGCATAACTCTTAATTAAGCTTGAAACATTCTAATTGGGCTAAGCTAAGCTACTGACACAATCCAAATAACAAAAATACAGTGGCCAAAGGCTATCCATGCGTTTGTCCTACTGGGTAAATAGGAACATTTTTACAATTACCCCTAAAGCAAACCATTGTTTATACTATATGTGTAAATGAAAATGTTACCAAGTTAGCCCTCTCATCATAGGAGACATAAGACTGATGTAAATGAATAAATAAAACAACAAAATAAAGGCCATCAGATGTGTCAAATGATCACAGAGGGGAAAATGACAAAACATGGCTAGTCTGTTCCATTATTTTGAGTATGGCTGAACATAAATACATAGAATAGAAATACACCCAAACAGGGAAAATAAAATTTGAAGAATGGAATGCAAGACAGGGTGTCCAACAGGAGTGTGTTTGAGAGGGAGACCGAGCTCCAGGAGGGATTGGGTATACGGGGAACACTCTCTCACCTCCCCTGGTTGGGATAATTAACCAGCACTGATTGAGGCTCGAATTCCCCCTTCTTATCAGCCTCCCCACAGGCCCATGTTGAAGAATTGGCCTACTGAGACGACAGCAACACAGACGAGCATACTGTGAGAGCTGGTTTAGAGATTGTGCGCGAGTACAGTGTGCGAGAACGTCAAAAACACTGCCTCATGGTGAATAACTGGAAAGAAAAAGCAAGAAACAGCACATTTCTTGGGCTAAATGGGTACCCACAGAGCAGTCAGACTAAAGGTTAAAACCATCGCTTAATGTCAGGATTTGAGAATTGGAGCTAACCTTTTCTGGTTGACGGAGAAAGCCCACTAAAAAATCTCACTGTGGCAGCAGATGCTATTATCTGCTGTGTTTAAGTGAGATGCTCTTCAAATCGAACTCTCAAGAAAACCCATCAGGTGCTAAGACAAACGATGCACTTAAAATACCGCGAGGAAACGGCACACAGCACGGTTTAGTTTTGAAAGCCTTTTGGCGGGACGTGCTCAGATTATTAATAGTTATGTATAGGCGAGGTGTACCGTGAACACACACTGCTTGGTGTGTTCAACAAAGACCGAACTAGCCTGTAAAATATCAGTGGTATACAGTAAATAAAAATGAAGTGATGACACTAATGTAGGCCTGTAATAATTATTACATAATTGTCAACTCCTTTACGTAATCGCGGGTTCTTTGTATCACTGCAAATAATTGCTAACCATAGGTTCCAAATTTAATATGCGCAAGTTTTGGTTTCCGTAGCAGCCGGGCGCTTGTTGTGTTGCAGCCTTGGAGCACAGTAAACAGCGCTCTAGTGTGGCTTTATTTTACGTTGAAAAAGCTGTAAAACTGCAGACCACCATTGAATCAAAATAAAACTTTTCTCTTATTTGTGAAAATAGGCACGTGACCCGTTTCAACTCCACCTCTCAAAGAATCGGAATCGAGAATCGATAAGAACCGGAATCGAAAGGAAGAATCGGAATTGGAATCAGAATCGTTGCCCAACCCTAATAAGGAGGCTGTGTATTTGTGTTAGTACATTATTTGGGGTCACATGACAGAGGTACAGTATAACCTAAAGATGAACCTGGAATTCATCCAAAACTTTAATTTGTTTAAAAAGGTAATAAGTAAATAAATATATTTTTTAAAATTTGACTGAAAGAGACGATTATTTTGTGAATCGCAATTATTTCGGAGACAATTAATTGTACAGCCACATTTGGAATTGTTACAGCTCTACACTAATGTGCAATAATTGCAAAAATGCCCAAATTCACTCTAGACCTTGGGATTTTAGGGAGGTTTTTAGTTAGCTCCGCCACGCATGAGTTACCTGATACGGCTGTAAAAATCAGCAGGCGGTGGGCAAACATGAACAGGAAGTAGTCGACATACTGGGCAGATTGAGCCCAGTTCCCCCTTTCCTCCATGAACAACAACAGATGAGATAGTCATCGGAGATAGGAAAGCACATTCATCTTGCCACCCACCTGCTCCACCCCATTCCCACGAACCCTGATATTAAAGAAATCATGTGGCTGTAATGAGATATCCTATAGATTTTTTAATGAAACACAATATTGCGTTCTCTTGCCCCTGGTTTTCTGCTATCTCACACACACACACACACACACACACACACACACACACACACACACACACACACACACACACACACACACACACACACACACAAAAGAAAATCAATATAATCCAGTATGCCTTGCAAAGTCAAACACCCAGCAATTTATCAGTATTGGATTTCAAAGTCTGGGTCTTTGGCCTATTTCGTCCTTGACTGCTGTCATTTTTATTTATTTTTTCAAACGCAGGAAAAAAAAATTTAACAGTACAATTTCCCTCACAGGATGGTAACAGTTAAGCACAGCATCTGGTACGAAGAGATGGGGGATGAAAGCGCAGTGTGCATCGGACAAACCTACTCGAGGTCACATGCAGCCGTTCAGTTGATCACAGTCTCTGACTCAGGCTCCTTTGAGCGCTCAAGTGTGGCCAATCTGCCTCTGATAAGCTTGCTACCAATTACCAGCCCCAGACACACACAAAAAACATTTCAAAACTATCTCAATTCCTCCCCCTTGTTGAGATAAGCATCTGCTTGAAAATCTTGCTAATTACAACAAGAAAGCTGAGTCACCCCCCCTTTTAAAGTCCCAACATTAATGGACAATTACACTGGCCAATTATTATAATATGAGCATTAATGATAGAATTTATTTTCCCTCTGAAAAAGAAAACCCCCAACGTCTTGACATTAGGGCTGGGCGATATGGAGAAAATCAAATATCACACTATTTTTGACCAAATACCTCAATAGCGATACCGCAACGATATTGTAGTGTTGACTATTGTTGTTTTCACAAAATATTTACACAATGAGATTTTTGATAAATAATCATCAGCAATGTGGATATGACGACTAAGTAGGTAAAGGCAAATAATATAACAGTTACAATCGGGTAAGTTCAGAAAATGATGTAACTTTACTGTAATGTAACCTTTAAAACCAGGAAAAGACAACACTTATTCCATATTAAGATATTACAATATCCAAAATCTAAGCTGATATCTAGTATCATATCACGATATCGATATCTTGCCCAGCTCTACTTGACATGGTCTCCGATTTGTATCCTCCTCCTAACAATTGACTCAACAACAGAGTTTCTTTCTGTACAATAATCCCACCGTTCTCACTTCAACCCCGAAAACAACAACTACTCTTAAAAACGGACTTGTATAAACAGTACACACACATACACACACACACACACACACACACACACAGTATACATGCAGGACTTCCCATCCTTTGCTCTTTTTTTCTGTTCTTTTCAGAGTGAGTTGTTGGCTTCAAAGTGGTTGGCGAGGAGGTGCTGTTAGCGGGCTGCTGATAAAAGAGCAGCTAGTCGCTGCATGTTCACAGTGATTTGGAAGAAACCATTTAACACTGGAGCCCGGGAGAGATCAAAGCCTGTAAGCCAACACTGGGAGGGAGACTCAATTACTATTTTACTAAAAAAAATAAAAATCTTTAAATAACTCCGGACAAAATATCCAGAGCAACTTGGGAGAAGCAGGGGCACAGGAGGGAACGCTGTCTGAAGACAGCACAGTAATAATGGTGGAGTTAAGTGTGGTTAAAGGGGTTAAGTGTTTGCACCAGGGGCATAGTTAGATTACAAAATGAAGACGCTGTGTGAGGCACGAAGGGAGGTCTCTTAGATATTATTACTGTAGTGTACAAGACTGTCAAGCTCCCTTTTGAAGTCATGAAAGCATCTCTTTATTTATTTTTTTTTCTGGAGAGAGGCACTTTTATTTGTAATAAGAGTGCACTTGCATCACCTCCCACATCCAGCCTGCAGACACAGGCCATATTCCCTGGTCAGTCCACAGATATATCTATTGCCAAACATAAATACCTTTAAACCACAACAAACTAATTACGGACCAAAACCTGAGTTCACCTGATAGCAAAGTCATGTTTACTTTGTTTCCAAGAGTTAAAATCCTCTCATAAAATCTTTTTCTGGACAGGTATCCTGTCAATTTCCAAAACATGACAAAGCAGAAAAGGCTACTAAAAATCTGTTTGGGTGAGGAGGAAGGACATTTTCTACTCACTGCATTAAGTGCAGGGATCAGGGACCTACACAGAGGCGCAAAGAAGAATCGATTAGTTACTATTACTATATAACTAGTTTGATAATTGATTAATCAGTTTGAGTCATTTGTTTATTAAAAACAAAAGTAAGATTTCTCTGATTTCTAGTTTCTTCTCTTTTCTGTGACAGTAAACTCGATATCTTTGAGTTGTGGACAAAACAAGACATTTGAGGACGTCGTCTTGGGCTTTTGGGAAACACCGATCCACAACTTTCACCATTCTTGTGACATTTTATAGATCAAACAACTAATCGATTGATCGAGAAAATAGCCGATGGATTAATCGACTATGAAAATAATCGTTCGTTGCAGCCCTAGACCTACATACCTGCTCTCTGTCCAAACACAGAACTGACCAGATGTACCAATATTTGTAATGTGTCCGGAAACAGCCTTATTTGAAGGATGGGCACTGTTGGTGTTAAGTTAGTGTGTAGAATTAAGACAAGCTAAAAGCAGAATGTGCTGATGCTATCTGTTGATCCCTGCCTTCCTTCTTTCGCTCTCATTCCTTTGGGACCGTATTTCTGTTCCATTCAGCAGGTCTCGCTTTTTCGTTCATCCATTTTCATACAGCTCCACCACTTCTGTTCGACCGTTACACTTCTTTGTCTGCACCTTTGTTCGCCTGCAACCGGCCTCTCTCTTCTTCGCGCTCCAACACCGAGTGTGAGGCCTGTGCCAATCTCTAAGGGTATGACTACAACAAAAGAGCGTGGAGGATGTTGTGGTGCTGGTGGCACGAATGGGAGGTGAAGTATTGCATAAATATCACCCATTAACAAAAGAGGATCGCATCACCACACATGCTCACAAAATCTGTATTGTTGGTCAGAGACTGATTTGGACATAAATACATGCATGTGACCTGTGTTGATACCCCATTTACACTGCAGCACGGAAGGGCTTTTTTTTTTTCTTCTTCTTCTTCTTTTTCTCCCCGCACAACAGAGGCCGGACACTCATTACAGCTTATCTCTGCTCTCAGTCCTGTCGGTTCGGACAGCAGGAGCTGTCGTGGATGCTAATGTGGATCATATTGCAGGTGAGGAAGAGGCGCAGTGATCTGCTAACAAGACCGAGTGATAGCTGCTTTTCTTTTTGTGTTGTGCAGTCAAGACAAAAAAAAGGAGAGAAAAAAATCCAGCAGGGCATAACAAGGTGAATGTCACTCACTGTGCTTTTGTGTGTGCATCTCAACGAGTGAGAAAAAAAAAAAAAAATGTGTCTCATTTGTTTACAAAGGAGGCTATGTGGCCACAATCAGTCTGTGGCTCAGATAAGAGCAGAATGGGAAAAAAAAGAGCCTTGTGTCAGCAGCCACAAAAGGACGGCGTGATCCAATCACAATGGGTATCATTTCTTATTGTCCAAATCATTTCCCCCAACAATATCACAGTATACAATGCAAGGTGTGTGTTCATTCTTAAGTCTACACTATCTGAATTTACAGACAACATGTTTCTGATTAAAAGATAAAACCAGCAATTGAATTCAGATGGAAATGTCACCTTGTCCTTTCAGCTAACAGACAATGACTTTATGTCTTGGTGAAGTTCTTGAGGTCAAAATCAAAGAGAGTAGGAGTAGTAGCCTAACTTTTATACTCCTTATTTAGGACTAGTAAACATAGCTTTTGCCAAAGTAACTTGTTTCACCAACTACCTGTAACTGCTTTAGATATATTACAACGTTAACACACTGCTTGCAGCCACAAGTTTTTGTTTGAACAGACTGATCTCATGAAGGGGCGTATGTATGACACGCCAATTCGTATGCCATTTTTGCCGTGTTATCAAGACGCATACTCGGTTTTTAGCGTGTTTATCAACGCCGTTTGGCCTCCATTGACTTGCATTACCTCGCGATTGCGTGTGAATTTACGTCGTAGCGAGTAGAAAGGGCGAAAATCTGCGTAGGGAGGTTGGTCGGGGTGGTGGGGTGGGTCCTAAACCCAACCGGTTCTTCTTTTCCTAAACTAGGGCTGCAACTAACGATTACTTTCATAGTCGATTAATCTGTTGATTTTTTTTCTCGATTAATCGATTAGTTGTTTGGTCTCTAAAATGTCAGAAAATTGTGAAAAAATGTGGATCAGTGTTTCCCAAAAGCCCAAGACGATGTCCTCAAATGTCTTGTTTTGTCCACAACTCAAAGATATTCAGTTTAATGTCACAGACGAGAGACGAAAATATTCACATTTAAGAAGCTGGAATCAAAGAATTTTTACTTTAGTCTTAAAAAATTACTCGACTAATCGATTATCAAAATAGTTGCCGATTAATTGAAGAGTTGACAACTAATTGATTCATCTTTGCAGCTCTATCCAAAACCCAACCCCATTCTTCCAACGCGTGCGTCACGTTTCCTAAACTCAACCGTAGCTTATCTTCTTTTCCTAAACCCAACCCGTCCGCTGTATATGGCGCTCAAAATGCGTACGGATGACACGCCACTTGGCGTGTATGTTTACGCGATAATGCGCCTAGTGGCGTGTGTTTACGTCCGCTGTATACAGCGTAGACATCCATGCGGATAGCTCAAAATGCGTACGCATGACACGCCACTTGGCTTAAGAAAGTGTCCGTGTATGTTTACGCAAAGTCACAATGTCACGTTGGTTTGAAGACTTTTGAACGAAAAAAAAAAAAAAAAAAAAAAAGAGAGACATTACTCGTTTGCTCGGTGGTAGCTCATTTGTCTGCAGCAATTATACCGCATTATCAGAATCAATTTGGCACTCCTAGGCTGACAAAACAGCGCTATCTGTGCAATTGCTGGTGCGTCTCAGCATCATCGAGTTAGATAGATAAAACTCATTTCCTGTACACCAGCGGATTGTATCTTAGCTCTATTGTGTGATGTGATTGTGTGCACGTGTTTTGTGTGCATGTGTGTGTGTATGTGCGTATTACCGCCCACAAAGCAAGAGATTTAGCCCATCAAAGGGAGTCCCCCCCTTCCACCGTTCTGTCTGCATGTATCTGTCCCTCTCACAATAAAAAACACAGGAAGCAGAGACCATGAGCACTTGACACAGATATGTCCTGTGGCAGATTTGATCCGAGTGCAGCCGAAATTCCCTCTTATACGCCAGCCAGGGTGTGTAAACAGTCAACCGCCGAGCGTGAACGGCTTTGTGTGTTTACAGTTGTATCCTAAACGGAGCAATCCGGTCCGAGTTACAACCCTTACCAGTCCTCACTTCTGAACCAAAACAGCCACATCAATCAGGCTTGGGTGAAGTTTCATCACTATTGGCTCAAATGTGGCAGTCCAATCGGCTTCCTGGCCTTCATATTAAGCTCTCTTATCGAAACTTACCAGCGAGGCTCATATCAAAAAGGAGCATCAATAAAAGATGAGAGGATTATGTATTTAATATGCTACATATAGCTTACGTAGTATAGCGGTCATAAATAATTCACTGGAAAAAAGGTATTAGATAGGGGGCCTGTGTATCGCTGAAGCAAGACTTTTCTGTCATGTTGACGCATCCCTTGACACTCTTCTCCCAAAAGAAAATTGCCCGCCGATATCATTTGGGAAAACTTCACCGGGAACAGACTTTGACGTTATGATGAATTGTGTGTATTTGGTTTGAGGTATTGACCCACTCAGCGCCCCACAAACTACAACACAAACAACGGTGTTTCTCAATCATTTCTTCCCTACAATCCCTGATGTATAATGAGGTATGTTTCTGGGAGTGTGTGTCTGTCTGTCTGTCTGTCTGTCTGTCTGTCTGTGCATCCACATCTCAGGCCAAGCTGCTGTGTAAATAAGTGGCTGAGTGGCAGCAACTGATGAGCAGTAATGATTTGTGTTCAGTGCAGTCTTTCCCCCAGAGGGTTTCATGCAACCCCCCCAACCCCCCAACCAACCCACCTAAACACCAAGCCAAGGAGAGAGCTGCAACCAGAGGGGCACTCTGGCCCTGAACCCATCTAATCCTCAACACAAGAATAAAGCCTGTGTGTGTGTGTGTGTGTGTGTGTGTGTGTGTGATGGAGCAGCACCCCATGAATGCATAAATATACAAGTAGCTGTTGTCCCCAGTCGGGGGGTGTGTGTGTGTGTGTGTGTGTTTATTTGTAAGCAACTGTAAACTTAAAAAAAAAAAAAAAGATTACATTATTAAAAAGAAAAATAATTGTACACAATTAGGTTAAATTTAGGGTAAAGTTCATCTGCAGTTGATTGCAGGCTCCAAGGTAATGGCAAACCGAGGGAAGAGAGTCAATTAGTATTCACTGCCAGCCTAATCACTCCTGATCAAACAATTTACCTTCTCCAAGGCTGGAGGACGCGATGCTACAGTACGTGTGAGACGTTTAAGCTGTAGGAAAACAAGAATACTATTAGTCACCGCAAATACTTTTCATATTTAATAGCCTCTCTCAACCAGAGCGCATCTCGCCGGGTTCCCCTTGTCCGCTCCGTCACGTCTCGAGTGTTTGGTTAAATTATTCATGTTGCCCTCGCCCGCTGCAGGTTAGCCAAAAGGCAAGGCGCTAGTATGTAGGGCGCAGGAGCCACTTCAGCCCTTGTTTACATGCTTGTGGGGATTGTGATTTGAGTGCTCACCTGCTCGCCTTCCACAGCGGTCTCAGTTGTGCCGACATGGTTGCTGTGGACATACTTGTATGCCCAAAGCATTTAATATACATATGGTCCGTGTCCTGTAGATAAA